>NC_088213.1:22638875-22828580 GCF_036934945.1 Oncorhynchus masou masou | reverse complement strand
ATGAACCTTTACTCTGGGTTAATATACTGGTCTGAACCTTTACTCTGGGTTATTATACTGGTATGAACCTTTACTCTGGGTTATTATACTGGTATGAACCTTTACTCTGGGTTAATATACTGGTATGAACCTTTACTCTGGGTTAATATACTGGTCTGAACCTTTACTCTGGGTTATTATACTGGTATGAACCTTTACTCTGGGTTATTATACTGGTTGAACCTTTACTCTGAACCTTTACTCTTACTCTGGTTATTATACTGGTATGAACCTTTACTCTGGGTTATTATACTGGTATGAACCTTTACTCTGGGTTATTATACTGGTATGAACCTTTACTCTGGGTTATTATACTGGTATGAACCTTTACTCTGAACCTTTACTCTGGGTTAATATACTGGTGTGAACCTTTACTCTGGGTTATTATACTGGTATGAACCTTTACTCTGGATTACTGGTCTGAACCTTTACTCTGGGTTATTATACTGGTATGAACCTTTACTCTGGGTTAATATACTGGTATGAACCTTTACTCTGTATACTGGTATGAACCTTACTGGTTATTAACCTTTACTCTGGGTCTGGTCTGAACCTTTACTCTGTCTATTATACTGGTATGAACCTTTACTCTGGGTTATTATACTGGTATGAACCTTTACTTAATATATACTGGTATGAACCTTTACTCTGGGTTAATATACTGAACCTTTACTCTGGGTTATATACTGAACCTTTACTCTAGGTTATTATACTGGTATGAACCTTTACTCTGGGTTATTATACTGGTATGAACCTTTACTCTGGGTTATTATACTGGTATGAACCTTTACTCTGGGTTATTATACTGGTATGAACCTTTACTCTGGGTTATTATACTGGTATGAACCTTTACTCTGGGTTATTATACTGGTATGAACCTTTACTCTGGGTTATTATACTGGTATGAACCTTTACTCTGGGTTATTATACTGGTATGAACCTTTACTCTGGGTTATTATACTTGTATGAACCTTTACTCTGGGTTAATATACTGGTCTGAACCTTTACTCTGGGTTATTATACTGGTATGAACCTTTACTCTGGGTTAATATACTGGTATGAACCTTTACTCTGGGTTATTATACTGGTATGAACCTTTACTCTGGGTTATTATACTGGCATGAACCTTTATTATACTATGAACTTTACTGGGTTAATATACTGGTATGAACCTTTACTCTGGGTTATTATACTGGTATGAACCTTTACTCTGGGTTATTATACTGGTATGAACCTTTACTCTGGGTTATTATACTGGTATGAACCTTTACTCTGGGTTATTATACTGGTATGAACCTTTACTCTGGGTTAATATACTGGTCTGAACCTTTACTCTAGGTCATTATACTGGTATGAACCTTTACTCTGGGTTAATATACTGGTCTGAACTTTACTCTGGGTTATTATACTGGTGTGAACCTTTACTCTGGGTTAATATACTGGTATGAACCTTTACTCTGGGTTATTATACTTGTATGAACCTTTACTCTGGGTTATTATACTGGTATGAACCTTTACTCTGGGTTATTATACTGGTATGAACCTTTACTCTGGGTTAATATACTGGCATGAACCTTTACTCTGGGTTATTATACTGGTATGAACCTTTACTCTGGGTTAATATACTGGTATGAACCTTTACTCTGGGTTAATATACTGGTATGAACCTTTACTCTGGGTTATTATACTGGTATGAACCTTTACTCTGGGTTATTATACTGGTATGAACCTTTACTCTGGGTTATTATACTGGTATGAACCTTTACTCTGGGTTATTATACTGGTATGAACCTTTACTTAATATACTGGGTTAATATACTGGTATGAACCTTTACTCTGGGTTAATATACTGGTATGAACCTTTACTCTGGGTTAATATACTGGTATGAACCTTTACTCTGGGTTATTATACTGGTATGAACCTTTATTATACTCTGGGTTATTATACTGGTATGAACCTTTACTCTGGGTTATTATACTGGTATGAACTCTTTAATACTGGTATGAACCTTATTATACTGGTATGAACCTTTACTCTGGGTTATTATACTGGTATGAACCTTTACTCTGGGTTATTATACTGGTATGAACCTTTACTCTGGGTTATTATACTGGTCTGAACCTTTACTCTGGGTTATTATACTGGTATGAACCTTTACTCTGGGTTAATATACTGGTATGAACCTTTACTCTGGGTTATTATACTGGTATGAACCTTTACTCTGGGTTATTATACTGGTATGAACCTTTACTCTGGGTTATTATACTGGTATGAACCTTTACTCTGGGTTAATATACTGGTATGAACCTTTACTCTGGGTTAATATACTGGTCTGAACCTTTACTCTGGGTTATTATACTGGTATGAACCTTTACTCTGGGTTATTGTACTGGTATGAACCTTTACTCTGGGTTATTATACTGGTTTACTGAACCTTTTTACTCTGGGTTATTATACTGGTATGAACCTTTACTCTGGGTTATTATACTGGTATGAACCTTTACTCTGGGTTATTATACTGGTATGAACCTTTACTCTGGGTTAATATACTGGTGAACCTTTACTCTGGGTTATTATACTGGTATGAACCTTTACTCTGGGTTATATACTGGTCTGAACCTTTACTCTGGGTTATTATACTGGTATGAACCTTTACTCTAGGTTATACTCTGAACCTTTACTCTGGGTTAATATACTGGTATGAACCTTTACTCTGGGTTAATATACTGGTATGAACCTTTACTCTGGGTTATTATACTGGTCTGAACCTTTACTCTGGGTTATTATACTGGTATGAACCTTTACTCTGGGTTATTATACTGGTATGAACCTTTACTCTGGGTTATTATACTGGTATGAACCTTTACTCTGGGTTATTATACTGGTATGAACCTTTACTCTGGGTTATTATACTGGTATGAACCTTTACTCTGGGTTAATATACTGGTATGAACCTTTACTCTGAACCTACTGGTTACTCTGGGTTATTATACTGGTATGAACCTTTACTCTGGGTTATTATACTGGTCTGAACCTTTACCTTTACTCTGGGTTAATATACTGGTTTTATGAACCTTTACTCTGGGTTATTATACTGGTCTGAACCTTTACTCAGGGTTATTATACTTGTATGAACCTTTACTCTGGGTTAATATACTGGTCTGAACCTTTACTCTGGGTTATTATACTGGTATGAACCTTTACTCTGGGTTATTATACTGGTATGAACCTTTACTCAGGGTTATTATACTGGTATGAACCTTTACTTTACTCTGGGTTAATATACTGGTATGAACCTTTACTCTGGGTTATTATACTGGTCTGAACCTTTACTCTGGGTTATTATACTGGTATGAACCTTTACTCTGGGTTATTATACTGGTATGAACCTTTACTCAGGGTTATTATACTTGTATGAACCTTTACTCTGGGTTAATATACTGGTCTGAACCTTTACTTTACTCTGGGTTATTATACTGGTATGAACCTTTACTCTGGGTTAATATACTGGTATGAACCTTTACTCTGGGTTATTATACTGGTATGAACCTTTACTCTGGGTTAATATACTGGTCTGAACCTTTACTCTGGGTTATTATACTGGTATGAACTTTTACTCTGGGTTATTATACTGGTATGAACCTTTACTCTGGGTTAATATACTGGTCTGAACCTTTACTCTGGGTTATTATATTGGTATGAACCTTTACTCTGGGTACTCTGGGTTATTATACTGGTATGAACCTTTACTCTGGGTTATTATACTGGTATGAACCTTTACTCTGGGTTATTATACTGGTATGAACCTTTACTCTGGGTTATTATACTGGTATGAACCTTTACTCTGGGTTATTATACTGGTATGAACCTTTACTCTGGGTTACTTATACTGGTTATGAACCTTTACTCTGGGTTATTATACTGGTATGAACCTTTACTCTGGGTTAATATACTGGTATGAACCTTTACTCTGGGTTATTATACTGGTATGAACCTTTACTCTGGGTTAATATACTGGTATGAACCTTTACTCTGGGTTATTATACTGGTATGAACCTTTACTCTGGGTTATTATACTGGTATGAACCTTTACTCTGGGTTATTATACTGGTATGAACCTTTACTCTGGGTTATTATACTGGTATGAACCTTTACTCTGGGTTATACTGGTATACTGGGTTATGAAACCTTTACTCTGGGTTATTATACTGGTCTGAACCTTTACTCTGGGTTATTATACTGGTATGAACCTTTACTGGTATGAACCTTTACTCTGGTTAATATACTGGTATGAACCTTTACTCTGGGTTAATATACTGGTATGAACCTTTACTCTGGGTTATATACTGGTATGAACCTTTACTCTGGGTTATTATACTGGTATGAACCTTTACTCTGGATAATATACTGGTTGGGTTATTATACTGGTATGAACCTTTACTCTGGGTTAATATACTGGTCTGAACCTTTACTCTGGGTTATTATACTGGTATGAACCTTTACTCTGGGTTAATATACTGGTCTGAACCTTTACTCTGGGTTATTATACTGGTATGAACCTTTACTCTGGGTTATTATACTGGCATGAACCTTACTCTGGGTTATATACTGGTATGAACCTTTACTCTGGGTTATTATACTGGTATGAACCTTTACTCTGGGTTATTATACTGGTATGAACCTTTACTCTGGGTTAATATACTGGTATGAACCTTTACTCTGGGTTATTATACTGGTATGAACCTTTACTCTGGGTTAATATACTGGTATGAACCTTTACTCTGGTTATGAACCTTTACTCTGGGTTATTATACTGGTATGAACCTTTACTCTGGGTTATTATACTGGTCTGAACCTTTACTCTGGGTTATTATACTGGTATGAACCTTTACTCTGGGTTAATATACTGGTCTGAACCTTTACTCTGGTTATTATACTGGTAAACCTTTACTCTGGGTTATTATACTATACTGGTTATTATGAACCTTTACTCTGGGTTAATATATACTGGTATGAACCTTTACTCTGGTTAATATACTGGTCTGAACCTTTACTCTGGGTTATATACTGTATGAACCTTTACTCTGGGTTAATATACTGGTCTGAACCTTTACTCTGGGTTATTATATGAACTGGTTAATATACTGGTATGAACCTTTACTCTGGGTTAATATACTGGTATGAACCTTTACTCTGGGTTATTATACTGTATAACCTACTGGTTATTATACTGGTATGAACCTTTACTCTGGGTTATTATACTGGTATGAACCTTTACTCTGGGTTAATATACTGGTCTGAACCTTTACTCTGGGTTATTATACTGGTATGAACCTTTACTCTGGGTTAATATACTGGTATGAACCTTTACTCTGGGTTATATACTGGTATGAACCTTTACTCTGGGTTATTATACTGGTATGAACCTTTACTCTGGGTTAACCTATACTGGTTATGAACCTTTACTCTGGGTTATTATACTGGTATGAACCTTTACTCTGGGTTATTATACTGGTATGAACCTTTACTCTGGGTTAATATACTGGTATGAACCTTTACTCTGAACCTTTTTACTCTGGGTTATTATACTGGTATGAACCTTTACTCTGGGTTATTATACTGGTATGAACCTTTACTCTGGGTTATTATACTGGTATGAACCTTTACTCTGGGTTATTATACTGGTATGAACCTTTACTCTGGGTTATTATACTGGTATGAACCTTTACTCTGGGTTAATTACCTGGTCTGAACCTTTACTCTGGGTTAATATACTGGTATGAACCTTTACTCTGGGTTATTATACTGGTATGAACCTTTACTCTGAACCCTTTACTCTGGGTTATTATACTGGTATGAACCTTTACTCTGGGTTATTATACTGGTATGAACCTTTACTCTGGGTTATATACTGGTACCTTTACTCTGGTTATTATACTGGTCTGAACCTTTACTCTGGGTTAATATACTGGTGAACCTTTACTCTGATACTGGTATGAACCTTTACTCTACTGGTTATGAACCTTTACTCTGGGTTAATATACTGGTATGAACCTTTACTCTGGGTTATTATACTGGTATGAACCTTTACTCTGGGTTAATATACTGGTCTGAACCTTTACTCTGGGTTATTATACTGGTATGAACCTTTACTCTGGGTTATTATACTGGTACTCTGAACTGGTATTTACTCTGGGTTATTATACTGGTATGAACCTTTACTCTGGGTTATTATACTGGCATGAACCTTTACTCTGGGTTATTATACTGGTATGAACCTTTACTCTGGGTTATTATACTGGTATGAACCTTTACTCTGGGTTAATATACTGGTCTGAACCTTTACTCTGGGTTATTATACTTGTATGAACCTTTACTCTGGGTTAATATACTGGTCTGAACCTTTACTCTGGGTTATTATACTGGTATGAACCTTTACTCTGGGTTAATATACTGGTACCTTTACTCTGGGTTATTTTACTCTGGGTATGAACCTTTACTCTGTTATATACTGGTATGAACCTTTACTCTGGGTTAATATACTGGTCTGAACCTTTACTCTGGGTTATTATACTGGTATGAACCTTTACTCTGGGTTAATATACTGGTATGAACCTTTACTCTGGGTTATTATACTGGTATGAACCTTTACTCTGGGTTATTATACTGGTATGAACCTTTACTCTGGGTTATTATACTGGTATGAACCTTTACTCTGGGTTATTATATACTGGTTATGAACCTTTACTCTGGGTACTGGTATATTATACTGGTATGAACCTTTACTCTGGGTTAATATACTGGTCTGAACTTTACTCTGGGTTATTATACTGGTATGAACCTTTACTCTGGGTTATTATACTGGTTATGAACCTTTACTCTGGGTTAATATACTGGTATGAACCTTTACTCTGGGTTAATATACTGGTCTGAACCTTTACTCTGGGTTATTATACTGGTATGAACCTTTACTCTGGGTTATATACTGGTATGAACCTTTACTCTGGGTTAATATACTGGTATGAACCTTTACTCTGGGAACCTTATTATACTGGTATGAACCTTTACTCTGGGTTAATATACTGGTATGAACTTTACTCTGGGTTATTATACTGGTATGAACCTTTACTCTGGGTTATTATACTGGTATGAACCTTTACTCTGGGTTATTATACTGGTATGAACCTTTACTCTGGGTTAATATACTGGTATGAACCTTTACTCTGGGTTATTATACTGGTACCTTTACTCTGGTTATTTTACTGGTTATTATACTGAAACCTTTACTCTGGGTTATTATACTGGTATGAACCTTTACTCTGGGTTATTATACTGGTCTGAACCTTTACTCTGGGTTATTATACTGGTATGAACCTTTACTCTGGGTTATTATACTGGTATGAACCTTTACTCTGGGTTATTATACTGGTATGAACCTTTACTCTGGGTTAATATACTGGCATGAACCTTTACTCTGGGTTATTGTACTGGTATGAACCTTTACTCTGGGTTAATATACTGGTTTATGAACCTTTGACTCTGGGTTAATATACTGGTATGTTATGAACCTTTACTCTGGGTTATTATACTGGTATGAACCTTTACTCTGGGTTATTATACTGGTATGAACCTTTACTCTGGGTTATTATACTGGTATGAACCTTTACTCTGGGTTAATATACTGGTATGAACCTTTACTCTGGGTTAATATACTGGTCTGAACCTTTACTTGTATGAACCTTTACTCTGGGTTAATATACTGGTCTGAACCTTTACTCTGGGTTATTATACTGGTATGAACCTTTACTCTGGAACCTTATTATACTGGTATGAACCTTTACTCTGGGTTAATATACTGGTATGAACCTTTACTCTGGTTTATTTTACTGGTCTGAACCTTTACTCTGGGTAATTATAATGGTATGAACCTTTACTCTGGGTTATTATACTGGTATGAACCTTTACTCTGGGTTATTATACTGGTATGAACCTTACTCTGGGTTATATACTGGTATGAACCTTTACTCTGGGTTATTATACTGGTATGAACCTTTACTCTGGGTTATTATACTGGTATGAACCTTTACTCTGGGTTACTCTATACTGGTATGAACCTTTACTCTGGGTTAATATACTGGTATGAACCTTTACTCTGGGTTATTATACTGGTTGAACCTACTCTGGGTTATTATACTGGTATGAACCTTTACTCTGGGTTATTATACTGGTATGAACCTTTACTCTGGGTTATTATACTGGTATGAACCTTTACTCTGGGTTATTATACTGGTATGAACCTTTACTCTGGGTTATTATACTGGTATGAACCTTTACTCTGGGTTATTATACTGGTATGAACCTTTACTCTGGGTCAGTATACTTGTATGAACCTTTACTCTGGGTTAATATACTGGTATGAACCTTTACTCTGGGTTAATATACTGGTATGAACCTTTACTCTGGGTTAATATACTGGTCTGAACCTTTACTCTGGGTTATTATACTGGTATGAACCTTTACTCTAGGTTATTGTACTGGTATGAACCTTTACTCTGGGTTAATATACTGGTATGAACCTTTACTCTGGGTTATTATACTGGTCTGAACCTTTACTCTGGGTTATTATACTGGTATGAACCTTTACTCTGGGTTAATATACTGGTATGAACCTTTACTCTGGGTTATTATACTGGTATGAACCTTTACTCTGGGTTATTATACTGGTATGAACCTTTACTGGGTTATTATACTTTAACTCTCTGGGTTATTATACTGGTATGAACATTTACTCTGGGTTATTATACTGGTATGAACCTTTACTCTGGGTTATTATACTGGTATGAACCTTTACTCTGGGTTATTATACTGGTATGAACCTTTACTCTGGGTTATTATACTGGTATGAACTTTACTCTGAACCTTTACTCTGGGTTATTATACTGGTATGAACCTTTACTCTGGGTTATTATACTGGTATGAACCTTTACTCTGGGTTTTAATATACTGGTCTGAACCTTTACTCTGGGTTATTATACTGGTATGAACCTTTACTCTGAATACTGGTATGAACCTTTACTCTGGGTTACTGGTATGAACCTTTACTCTGGGTTATTATACTGGTATGAACCTTTACTCTGGGTTATTATACTGGTATGAACCTTTACTCTTACTCTGGGTTATTATACTGGTATGAACCTTTACTCTGGGTTATTATACTGGTATGAACCTTTACTCTGGGTTATTATACTGGTATGAACCTTTACTCTGAACCTTATACTGGTATGAACCTTTACTCTGGGTTAATATACTGGTCTGAACCTTTACTCTGGGTTATTATACTGGTATGAACCTTTACTCTGGGTTATTATACTGGTCTGAACCTTTACTCTGGGTCAGTATACTTGTATGAACCTTTACTCTGGGTTAATATACTGGTCTGAACCTTTACTCTGGGTTATTATACTGGTATGAACCTTTACTCTGGGTTATTATACTGGTATGAACCTTTACTCTGGGTTAATATACTGGTATGAACCTTTACTCTGGGTTATTATACTGGTCTGAACCTTTACTCTGGGTTATTATACTGGTATGAACCTTTACTCTGGGTTATTATACTGGTATGAACCTTTACTCTGGGTTATTATACTGGTATGAACCTTTACTCTGGGTTATTATACTGGTATGAACCTTTACTCTGGGTTATTATACTGGTATGAACCTTTACTCTGGGTTACTTTACTCTGGGTTATTATACTGGTATGAACCTTTACTCTGGGTTATTATACTGGTATGAACCTTTACTCTGGGTTATTATACTGGTATGAACCTTTACTCTGGGTTAATATACTGGTATGAACCTTTACTCTGGGTTATTATACTATACTGGTTATTATACTGGTATGAACCTTTACTCTGGGTTATTATACTGGTATGAACCTTTACTCTGGGTTAATATACTGGCATGAACCTTTACTCTGGGTTAATATACTGGTCTGAACCTTTACTCTGGGTTATTATACTGGTATGAACCTTTACTCTGGGTTATTATACTGGTATGAACCTTTACTCTGGGTTATATATATGAACTTTACTCTGGTTATGAACCTTTACTCTGGGTTATATACTGGTATGAACCTTTACTCTGGGTTATTATACTGGTATGAACCTTTACTCTGGGTTATTATACTGGTATGAACCTTTACTCTGGGTTATTATACTGGTATGAACCTTTACTCTGGGTTATTATACTGGTATGAACCTTTACTCTGGGTTATTATACTGGTCTGAACCTTTACTCAGGGTTATTATACTTGTATGAACCTTTACTCTGGGTTAATATACTGGTCTGAACCTTTACTCTGGGTTAGTCTACTGGTCTGAACCTTTACTCTGGGTTATTATATTGGTATGAACCTTTACTCTGGGTTAATATACTGGTATGAACCTTTACTCTTAATATACTGGTCTGAACCTATTATACTGGTATGAACCTTTACTCTGGGTTAATATACTGGTATGAACCTTTACTCTGGGTTATTATACTGGTATGAACCTTTACTCTGGGTTATTATACTGGTATGAACCTTTACTCTGGGTTATATACTGGTATGAACCTTTACTCTGGGTTATTATACTGGTTTACTGAACTGGTATGAACTTTACTCTGGGTTAATATACTGGTATGAACCTTTACTCTTATTATACTGGTTAACCTTTACTCTGGGTTATTATACTGGTATGAACCTTTACTCTGGGTTATTATACTGGCATGAACCTTTACTCTGGGTTATTGTACTGGTATGAACCTTTACTCTGGGTTAATATACTGGCATGAACCTTTACTCTGGGTTATTATACTGGTATGAACCTTTACTCTGGGTTATTATACTGGTCTGAACCTTTACTCTGGGTTATTATACTGGTATGAACTTTGGGTTACTGGGTTATTATACTGGTATGAACCTTTACTCTGGGTTATTATGGTATGAACCTTTACTCTGGGTTATATACTGGTATGAACCTTTACTCTGGGTTATTATACTGGTATGAACCTTTACTCTGGGTTATTATACTGGTATGAACCTTTACTCTGGGTTAATATACTGGTCTGAACCTTTACTCTGGGTTATTATACTGGTATGAACCTTTACTCTGGGTTAATATACTGGTCTGAACCTTTACTTTTAGGTCTGAACCTTATTATACTGGTATGAACCTTTATCTGGGTTAACTGGTATGAACCTTTACTCTGGGTTATTATACTGGTATGAACCTTTACTCTGGGTTATTATACTGGTATGAACCTTTACTCTGGGTTATTATACTGGTATGAACCTTTACTCTGGGTTATTATACTGGTATGAACCTTTACTCTGAACCTTTACTCTGGTTATTATACTGGTTGAACCTTTACTCTGGTTATTATACTGGTATGAACCTTTACTCTGGGTTATTATACTGGTATGAACCTTTACTCTGGGTTATTATACTGGTATGAACCTTTACTCTGGGTTATTATACTGGTATGAACCTTTACTCTGGGTTAATATACTGGTCTGAACCTTTACTCTGGGTTATTATACTGGTATGAACCTTTACTCTGGGTTATTATACTGGTATGAACCTTTACTCTGGGTTATTATACTGGTATGAACCTTTACTCTGGGTTATTATACTGGTATGAACCTTTACTCTGGGTTATTATACTGGTATGAACCTTTACTCTGGGTTATTATACTGGTATGAACCTTTACTCTGGGTTATTATACTGGTATGAACCTTTACTCTGGGTTATTATACTGGTATGAACCTTTACTCTTTACTGGTATGAACCTTTACTCTGGGTTATATACTGGTATGAACCTTTACTCTGGGTTATTATACTGGTATGAACCTTTACTCTAGGTTATTATACTGGTATGAACCTTTACTCTGGGTTAATATACTGGTATAACTGGTCTGAACCTTTACCTTTACTCTGGGTTATTATACTGGTATGAACCTTTACTCTGGGTTATTATACTGGTATGAACCTTTACTCTGGGTTATTATACTGGTATGAACCTTTACTCTGGGTTAATATACTGGTTGAACCTTTACTCTGGTCAGTATACTTGTATGAACCTTTATGAACCTTTACTTTACTGGGTTATTATACTGGTATGAACCTTTACTCTGGGTTATTATACTGGTATGAACCTTTACTCTGGGTTATTATACTGGTATGAACCTTTACTCTAGGTCAGTATACTTGTATGAACCTTTACTCTGGGTTAATATACTGGTCTGAACCTTTACTCTGGGTCAGTATACTTGTATGAACCTTTACTCTGGGTTAATATACTGGTCTGAACCTTTACTCTGGGTTATTATACTGGTATGAACCTTTACTCTGGGTTATTATACTGGTATGAACCTTTACTCTGGGTTATTATACTGGTATGAACCTTTACTCTGGGTTATTATACTGGTATGAACCTTTACTCTGGGTTATTATACTGGTATGAACCTTTACTCTGGGTTATTATACTGGTATGAACCTTTACTCTGGGTTATTATACTGGTCTGAACCTTTACTCTGGGTTATTATACTGGTATGAACCTTTACTCTGGGTTAATATACTGGTATGAACCTTTACTCTGGGTTATTATACTGGTATGAACCTTTACTCTGGGTTAATATACTGGTATGAACCTTTACTCTGGGTTATTATACTGGTATGAACCTTTACTCTGGGTTATATACTGGTATGAACCTTTACTCTGGGTTATTATACTGGTATGAACCTTTACTCTGGGTTAATATACTGGTATGAACCTTTACTCTGGGTTATTATACTGGTATGAACCTTTACTCTGGGTTATTATACTGGTATGAACCTTTACTCTGGGTTATTATACTGGTATGAACCTTTACTCTGGGTTAATATACTGGTATGAACCTTTACTCTGGGTTAATATACTGGTCTGAACCTTTACTCTGGGTTATTATACTGGTATGAACCTTTACTCTGGGTTATTATACTGGTATGAACCTTTACTCTGGGTTAATATACTGGTATGAACCTTTACTCTGGGTTATTATACTGGTCTGAACCTTTACTCTGGGTTATTATACTGGTATGAACCTTTACTCTGGGTTATTATACTGGTATGAACCTTTACTCTGGGTTATTATACTGGTCTGAACCTTTACTCTGGGTTATTATACTGGTATGAACCTTTACTCTGGGTTATTATACTGGTATGAACCTTTACTCTGGGTTATTATACTGGTATGAACCTTTACTCTGGGTTATTATACTTGTATGAACCTTTACTCTGGGTTAATATACTGGTCTGAACCTTTACTCTGGGTCAGTATACTTGTATGAACCTTTACTCTGGGTCAGTATACTTGTATGAACCTTTACTCTGGATTAATATACTGGTCTGAACCATTACTCTGGGTTATTATACTGGTATGAAACTTTACTCTAGGTCAGTATACTTGTATGAACCTTTACTCTGGCTTAATATACTGGTATGAACCTTTACTCTGGGTTATTATACTGGTATGAACCTTTACTCTGGGTTAATATACTGGCATGAACCTTTACTCTGGGTTATTATACTGGTATGAACCTTTACTCTGGGTTAATATACTGGTATGAACCTTTACTCTGGGTTATTATACTGGTATGAACCTTTACTCTGGGTTATTATACTGGTTTTACTCTGGGTTAATATACTGGTATGAACCTTTACTCTGGGTTATTATACTGGTATGAACCTTTACTCTGGGTTATTATACTGGTATGAACCTTTACTCTGGGTTATTATACTGGTATGAACCTTTACTCTAGGTTATTGTAATGGTATGAACCTTTACTCTGGGTTATTATACTGGTATGAACCTTTACTCTGGGTTATTATACTGGTATGAACCTTTACTCTGGGTTAATATACTGGTATGAACCTTTACTCTGGGTTATATATAACTGGTATGAACCTTTACTCTGGGTTATTATACTGGTATGAACCTTTACTCTGGGTTATTATACTGGTATGAACCTTTACTCTGGGTTAATATACTGGTATGAACCTTTACTCTGGTTATGAACCTTTTTACTCTGGGTTAATATACTCTGGGTTATTATACTGGTATGAAACCTTTACTCTGGGTTATTATACTGGTATGAACCTTTACTCTGGGTTATTATACTGGTATGAACCTTTACTCTGGGTTATTATACTGGTATGAACCTTTACTCTGGGTTATATACTGGTATGAACCTTTACTCTGGGTTATATACTGGTAACCTTTACTCTGGGTTATTATACTGGTATGAACCTTTACTCTGGGTTAATATACTGGTATGAACCTTTACTCTGGGTTATTATACTGGTATGAACCTTTACTCTGGGTTATTATACTGGTATGAACCTTTACTCTGGGTTATATACTGGTATGAACCTTTATTATACTGGTATGAACCTTTACTCTGGGTTAATATACTGGTATGAACCTTTACTCTGGGTTAATATACTGGTATGAACCTTTACTCTGGGTTATTATACTGGTATGAACCTTTACTCTGGGTTATTATACTGGTATGAACCTTTACTCTGGGTTATTATACTGGTATGAACCTTTACTCTGGGTTATTATACTGGTATGAACCTTTACTCTGGGTTATTATACTGGTATGAACCTTTACTCTGGGTTAATATACTGGTATGAACCTTTACTCTGGGTTATATACTGGTATGAACCTTTACTCTGGGTTAATATACTGGTCTGAACCTTTACTCTGGTTATTATACTGGTATGAACCTTTACTCTGGGTTATTATACTGGTATGAACCTTTACTCTGGGTTATTATACTGGTATGAACCTTTACTCTGGGTTATTATACTGGTATGAACCTTTACTCTGTTACTATATACTGGTATGAACCTTTACTCTGGGTTATTATACTGGTATGAACCTTTACTCTGGGTTAATATACTGGTCTGAACCTTTACTCTGGGTTAGTATACTATGAACCTTTACTCTGGGTTAATATACTGGTCTGAACCTTTACTCTGGGTTATTATACTGGTATGAACCTTTACTCTGGGTTAATATACTGGTATGAACCTTTACTCTGGGTTATTATACTGGTCTGAACCTTTACTCTGGGTTATTATACTGGTATGAACCTTTACTCTGGGTTATTATACTGGTATGAACCTTTACTCTGGGTTAATATACTGGTCTGAACCTTTACTCTGGGTTATTATACTGGTATGAACCTTTACTCTGGGTTATTATACTGGTTGAACCTTTACTCTGGGTTATACTGGTATGAACCTTTACTCTGGGTTAATATACTGGTATGAACCTTTACTCTGGGTTAATATACTGGTCTGAACCTTTACTCTGGGTTATTATACTGGTATGAACCTTTACTCTGGGTTAACCTTTACTCTGGTATGAACCTTTACTCTGGGTTAATATACTGGTATGAACCTTTACTCTGGGTTATTATACTGGTATGAACCTTTACTCTAGGTTATTATACTGGTATGAACCTTTACTCTGGGTTATTATACTGGTATGAACCTTTACTCTGGGTTATTATACTGGTATGAACCTTTACTCTGGGTTAATATACTGGTCTGAACCTTTACTCTGGGTTATTATACTGGTCTGAACCTTTACTCTGGTTAATATACTGGTATGAACCTTTACTCTGGGTTATTATACTGGTATGAACCTTTACTCTGGGTTATTATACTGGTATGAACCTTTACTCTGGGTTATTATACTGGTATGAACCTTTACTCTGGGTTATTATACTGGTATGAACCTTTACTCTGGGTTAATATACTGGTCTGAACCTTTACTCTGGGTTATTATACTGGTCTGAACCTTTACTCTGGGTTATTATACTATGAACTTTACTCTGGTTATTGTACTGGTATGAACCTTTACTCTGGGTTAATATACTGGTCTGAACCTTTACTCTGGGTTATTATACTGGTATGAACCTTTACTCTGGGTTAATATACTGGTATGAACCTTTACTCTGGGTTATTATACTGGTATGAACCTTTACTCTGGGTTATTATACTGGTATGAACCTTTACTCTGGGTTAATATACTGGTCTGAACCTTTACTCTGGGTTAATATACTTTACCTTTACTCTGGGTTAATATACTGGTCTGAACCTTTACTCTGGGTTAATATACTGGTATGAACCTTTACTCTGGGTTAATATACTGGCATGAACCTTTACACTGGGTTAATATACTTGTATGAACCTTTACTCTGGGTTATTATACTGGTATGAACCTTTACTCTAGATTATTGTACTGGTATGAACCTTTACTCTGGGTTAATATACTGGTATACTGAACCTTTACTCTGGGTTATTATACTGGTATGAACCTTTACTCTGGGTTATTATACTGGTATGAACCTTTACTCTGGGTTATTATACTGGTATGAACCTTTACTCTGGGTTATTATACTGGTATGAACCTTTACTCTAGGTTATTATACTGGTATGAACCTTTACTCTGGGTTAATATACTGGTATGAACCTTTACTCTGGGTTATTATACTGGTCTGAACCTTTACTCTGGGTTATTATACTGGTATGAACCTTTACTCTGGGTTATTATACTGGTATGAACCTTTACTCTGGGTTAATATACTGGTCTGAACCTTTACTCTGGGTTATTATACTGGTATGAACCTTTACTCTGGGTTATTATACTGGTATGAACCTTTACTCTGGGTTATTATACTGGTATGAACCTTTACTCTGGGTTATTGTACTGGTATGAACCTTTACTCTGGGTTATTATACTGGTATGAACCTTTACTCTGGGTTAATTATACTGGTCTGAACCTTTACTCTGGGTTATTATACTGGTATGAACCTTTACTCTGGGTTAATATACTGGTCTGAACCTTTACTCTGGGTTATTATACTGGTATGAACCTTTACTCTAGGTTATTATACTTGTATGAACCTTTACTCTGGGTTAATATACTGGTCTGAACCTTTACTCTGGGTTATTATACTGGTATGAACCTTTACTCTGGGTTAATATACTGGTATGAACCTTTACTCTGGGTTATTATACTGGTATGAACCTTTACTCTGGGTTACCTGGTTGAACTTTACTCTGGGTTATTATACTGGTATGAACCTTTACTCTGGGTTATTATACTGGTATGAACCTTTACTCTGTATGAACCTTTACTCTGGGTTATTATACTGGTATGAACCTTTACTCTGGGTTATTATACTGGTATGAACCTTTACTCTGGGTTATTATACTGGTATGAACCTTTACTTATTATACTGGTATGAACCTTTACTCTGGGTTAATATACTGGTATGAACCTTTACTCTGGGTTATTATACTGGTATGAACCTTTACTCTGGATAAATATACTGGTCTGAACCTTTACTCTAGGTCAGTATACTTGTATGAACCTTTACTCTGGGTTAATATACTGGTCTGAACCTTTACTCTGGGTTAATATACTGGTATGAACCTTTACTCTGGGTTAATATACTGGTATGAACCTTTACTCTGGGTTATTATACTGGTATGAACCTTTACTCTAGGTTATTATACTGTATGAACCTTTACTCTGGGTTAATATACTGGTCTGAACCTTTACTCTGGGTTATACTTGTATGAACCTTTACTAATATACTGGTCTGAACCTTTACTCTGGGTTATTATACTGGTATGAACCTTTACTCTGGGTTAATATACTGGTATGAACCTTTACTCTGGGTTATTATACTGGTATGAACCTTTACTCTGGGTTAATATACTGGTATGAACCTTTACTCTGGGTTATTGTACTGGTATGAACCTTTACTCTGGGTTAATATACTGGTATGAACCTTTACTCTGGGTTAATATACTGGTCTGAACCTTTACTCTGGGTTATTATACTGGTATGAACCTTTACTCTGGGTTATTATACTGGTATGAACTCTGGGTTATTTACTCTGGGTTATTATACTGGTATGAACCTTTACTCTGGGTTAATATACTGGTATGAACCTTTACTCTGGGTTATTATACTGGTATGAACCTTTACTCTGGGTTATTATACTGGTATGAACCTTTACTCTGGGTTAATATACTGGTATGAACCTTTACTCTGGGTTATTATACTGGTATGAACCTTTACTCTGGGTTATTATACTGGTATGAACCTTTACTCTGGGTTATGGTAAACCTTTACTCTGGGTTATTATACTGGTATGAACCTTTACTCTGGGTTATTATACTGGTATGAACCTTTACTCTGGGTTAATATACTGGTCTGAACCTTTACTCTGGGTTATTATACTGGTCTGAACCTTTACTCTGGGTTATTATACTGGTATGAACCTTTACTCTGGGTTATTATACTGGTATGAACCTTTACTCTTTACTCTGTATGAACCTTTACTCTGGGTTAATATACTGGTCTGAACCTTTACTCTGGGTTATTATACTGGTATGAACCTTTACTCTGGGTTATTATACTGGTATGAACCTTTACTCTGGGTTATTATACTGGTATGAACCTTTACTCTGGGTTATTATACTGGTATGAACCTTTACTCTGGGTTATTATACTGGTATGAACCTTTACTCTGGGTTATTATACTGGTATGAACCTTTACTCTGGGTTATTATACTGGTATGAACCTTTACTCTGGGTTATTATACTGGTATGAACCTTTACTCTGGGTTATTATACTGGTATGAACCTTTACTCTGGGTTATTATACTGGTCTGAACCTTTACTCTGGGTTATTATACTGGTATGAACCTTTACTCTGGGTTATTATACTGGTATGAACCTTTACTCTTTACTATACTGGTATGAACCTTTACTCTGTTATTATACTGGTATGAACCTTTACTCTGGGTTATTATACTGGTATGAACCTTTACTCTGGGTTATTATACTGGTATGAACCTTTACTCTGGGTTATACTGGTATGAACCTTTACTCTGGTTATGAACCTTTTTACTCTGGGTTATTATACTGGTATGAACCTTTACTCTGGGTTATTATACTGGTATGAACCTTTACTCTGGGTTATTATACTGGTATGAACCTTTACTCTGGGTTATTATACTGGTATGAACCTTTACTCTGGGTTATTATACTGGTCTGAACCTTTACTCTGGGTTAATATACTGGTATGAACCTTTACTCTGGGTTATTATACTGGTATGAACCTTTACTCTGGGTTATTATACTGGTATGAACCTTTACTCTGGGTTATTATACTGGTATGAACCTTTACTCTGGGTTATTATACTGGTATGAACCTTTACTCTGGGTTAATATACTGGTATGAACCTTTACTCTGGGTTATTATACTGGTATGAACCTTTACTCTGGGTTATTATACTGGTATGAACTTTACTCTGGGTTAATATACTGGTTGAACCTTTACTCTGGGTTATTATACTGGTCTGAACCTTTACTCTGGGTTATTATACTGGTATGAACCTTTACTCTGGGTTAATATACTGGTATGAACCTTTACTCTGGGTTATTATACTGGTATGAACCTTTACTCTGGGTTATTATACTGGTATGAACCTTTACTCTGGGTTAATATACTGGTCTGAACCTTTACTCTGGGTTATTATACTGGTATGAACCTTTACTCTGGGTTATTATACTGGTATGAACCTTTACTCTGGGTTAATATACTGGTATGAACCTTTACTCTGGGTTAATATACTGGTCTGAACCTTTACTCTGGGTTATTATACTGGTATGAACCTTTACTCTGGGTTATTATACTGGTATGAACCTTTACTCTGGGTTATTATACTGGTATGAACCTTTACTCTGGGTTATTATACTGGTATGAACCTTTACTCTGGGTTATTATACTGGTATGAACCTTTACTCTGGGTTATTATACTGGTATGAACCTTTACTCTGGGTTATTATACTGGTATGAACCTTTACTCTGGGTTATTAAACTGGTATGAACCTTTACTCTGGGTTATTATACTGGTGTGAACCTTTACTCTGGGTTATTATACTGGTATGAACCTTTACTCTGGGTTATTTACTGGTATGAACCTTTACTCTGGGTTATTATACTGGTATGAACCTTTACTCTGGGTTATATACTGGTATGAACCTTTACTCTGGGTTATTATACTGGTATGAACCTTTACTCTGGGTTATTATACTGGTATGAACCTTTACTCTGGGTTATTATACTGGTATGAACCTTTACTCTGGGTTATTATACTGGTATGAACCTTTACTCTGGGTTATTATACTGGTATGAACCTTTACTCTGGGTTATTATACTGGTATGAACCTTTACTCTGGGTTAATATACTGGTCTGAACCTTTACTCTGGGTTATTATACTGGTATGAACCTTTACTCTGGGTTATTATACTGGTATGAACCTTTACTCTGGGTTAATATACTGGTATGAACCTTTACTCTGGGTTATTATACTGGTATGAACCTTTACTCTGGGTTATTATACTGGTATGAACCTTTACTCTGGGTTATTATACTGGTATGAACCTTTACTCTGGGTTAATATACTGGTCTGAACCTTTACTCTGGTTATTATACTGGTATGAACCTTTACTCTGGGTTAATATACTGGTATGAACCTTTACTCTGGGTTATTATACTGGTATGAACCTTTACTCTGGGTTATTATAATGGTATGAACCTTTACTCTGGGTTAATATACTGGTATGAACCTTTACTCTGGGTTATATACTGGTATGAACCTTTACTCTGGGTTATTATACTGGTATGAACCTTTACTCTGGGTTAATATACTGGTATGAACCTTTACTCTGGGTTATTATACTGGTCTGAACCTTTACTCTGGGTTTTTATACTGGTATGAACCTTTTACTCTGGGTTATTATACTGGTATGAACCTTTACTCTGGGTTAATATACTGGTATGAACCTTTACTCTGGGTTAATATACTGGTCTGAACCTTTACTCTGGGTTATTATACTGGTATGAACCTTTACTCTGGGTTATTATACTGGTATGAACCTTTACTCTGGGTTAATATACTGGTATGAACCTTTACTCTGGGTTAATATACTGGTCTGAACCTTTACTCTGGGTTATTATACTGGTATGAACTTTTACTCTGGGTTATTATACTGGTATGAACCTTTACTCTGGGTTATTATACTGGTATGAACCTTTACTCTGGGTTAATATACTGGTATGAACCTTTACTCTGGGTTATTATACTGGTATGAACCTTTACTCTGGGTTATTATACTGGTATGAACCTTTACTCTGGGTTATTATACTGGTATGAACCTTATACTGGTATGAACCTTTACTCTGGGTTAATATACTGGTATGAACCTTTACTCTGGGTTATTATACTGGTCTGAACCTTTACTCTGGGTTATTATACTGGTATGAACCTTTACTCTGGGTTAATATACTGGTATGAACCTTTACTCTGGGTTATTATACTGGTCTGAACCTTTACTCTGGGTTAATATACTGGTATGAACCTTTACTCTGGGTTATTATACTGGTATGAACCTTTACTCTGGGTTATTATACTGGTATGAACCTTTACTCTGGGTTATTATACTGGTATGAACCTTTACTCTGGGTTATTATACTGGTATGAACCTTTACTCTGGGTTATTATACTGGTATGAACCTTTACTCTGGGTTAATATACTGGTCTGAACCTTTACTCTGGGTTATTATACTGGTATGAACCTTTACTCTGGGTTATTATACTGGTATGAACCTTTACTCTGGGTTATTATACTGGTATGAACCTTTACTTACTATACTGGTATGAACCTTACTCTGGGTTATATACTGGTATGAACCTTTACTCTGGGTTAATATACTGGTATGAACCTTTACTCTGGGTTAATATACTGGTATGAACCTTTACTCTGGGTTATTATACTGGTATGAACCTTTACTCTGGGTTATTATACTGGTATGAACCTTTACTCTGGGTTAATATACTGGTCTGAACCTTTACTCTGGGTTATTATACTGGTATGAACCTTTACTCTGGGTTATTATACTGGTATGAACCTTTACTCTGGGTTATTATACTGGTATGAACCTTTACTCTGGGTTAATATACTGGTCTGAACCTTTACTCTGGGTTATTATACTGGTATGAACCTTTACTCTGGGTTATTATACTGGTATGAACCTTTACTCTGGGTTATTATACTGGTATGAACCTTTACTCTGGGTTAATATACTGGTATGAACCTTTACTCTGGTTAATATACTGGTATGAACCTTTACTCTGGGTTATATACTGGTCTGAACCTTTACTCTGGGTTACTGGTATGAACCTTTACTCTGGGTTAATATACTGGTATGAACCTTTACTCTGGGTTAATATACTGGTATGAACCTTTACTCTGGTTTATACTATAACTTTACTCTGGTTATTATACTGGTAAACCTTTACTCTGGGTTATTATACTGGTATGAACCTTTACTCTGGGTTATTATACTGGTATGAACCTTTACTCTGGGTTAATATACTGGTCTGAACCTTTACTCTGGGTTATTATACTGGTCTGAACCTTTACTCTGGGTTATTATACTGGTCTGAACCTTTACTCTGGGTTATTATACTGGTATGAACCTTTACTCTGGGTTAATATACTGGTATGAACCTTTACTCTGGGTTAATATACTGGTCTGAACCTTTACTCTGGGTTATTATACTGGTATGAACCTTTACTCTGGGTTATTATACTGGTATGAACCTTTACTCTGGGTTAATATACTGGTATGAACCTTTACTCTGGGTTAATATACTGGTCTGAACCTTTACTCTGGGTTATTATACTGGTATGAACCTTTACTCTGGGTTAATATACTGGTATGAACCTTTACTCTGGGTTATTATACTGGTATGAACCTTTACTCTGGGTTAATATACTGGTCTGAACCTTTACTCTGGGTCAGTATACTTGTATGAACCTTTACTCTGGGTTAATATACTGGTCTGAACCTTTACTCTGGGTTATTATACTGGCATGAACCTTTACACTGGGTTAATATACTGGTCTGAACCTTACTCTGGGTTATTATACTGGTATGAACCTTTACTCTTACTAATATACTGGTATGAACCTTTACTCTGGGTTATATACTGGTATGAACCTTTACTCTGGGTTAATATACTGGTATTTACTCTGGGAACCTATTATATACTGGTATGAACCTTTACTCTGGGTTATATACTGGTATGAACCTTTACTCTGGGTTATTATACTGGTATGAACCTTTACTCTGGGTTATTATACTGGTATGAACCTTTACTCTGGGTTATTATACTGGTATGAACCTTTACTCTGGGTTAATATACTGGTATGAACCTTTACTCTGGGTTATTATACTGGTATGAACCTTTACTCTGGGTTATATACTGGTCTGAACCTTTACTACTGGTATGAACCTTACTCTGGTTAATATACTGGTATGAACCTTTACTCTGGGTTAATATACTGGTCTGAACCTTTACTCTGGGTTAATATACTGGTATGAACCTTTACTCTGGGTTATTATACTGGTCTGAACCTTTACTCTGGGTTATTATACTGGTATGAACCTTTACTCTGGGTTAATATACTGGTATGAACCTTTACTCTGGGTTATTATACTGGTATGAACCTTTACTCTGGGTTAATATACTGGTATGAACCTTTACTCTGGGTTATTATACTGGTATGAACCTTTACTCTGGGTTATATATGAACTGGTATGAACCTTTACTCTGGGTTATTATACTGGTCTGAACCTTTACTCTGGGTTATTATACTGGTATGAACCTTTACTCTGGGTTAATATACTGGTATGAACCTTTACTCTGGGTTATTATACTGGTATGAACCTTTACTCTGGGTTAATATACTGGTATGAACCTTTACTCTGGGTTAATATACTGGTCTGAACCTTTACTCTGGGTTATTATACTGGTATGAACCTTTACTCTGGGTTATTATACTGGTATGAACCTTTACTCTGGGTTATTATACTGGTATGAACCTTTACTCTGGGTTAATATACTGGTCTGAACCTTTACTCTGGGTTATTATACTGGTATGAACCTTTACTCTGGGTTAATATACTGGTCTGAACCTTTACTCTGGGTTATTATACTGGTATGAACCTTTACTCTGGGTTATTATACTGGTATGAACCTTTACTCTGGGTTATTATACTGGTATGAACCTTTACTCTGGGTTATATACTGGTATGAACCTTTACTCTGGTGGTATGAACCTTTACTCTGGGTTATTATACTGGTATGAACCTTTACTCTGGGTTATTATACTGGTATGAACCTTTACTCTGGGTTAATATACTGGTATGAACCTTTACTCTGGGTTAATATACTGGTCTGAACCTTTACTCTGGGTTATTATACTGGTATGAACCTTTACTCTGGGTTATTATACTGGTATGAACCTTTACTCTGGGTTATTATACTGGTATGAACCTTTACTCTGGGTTAATATACTGATCTGAACCTTTACTCTGGGTTAATATACTGGTATGAACCTTTACTCTGGGTTAATATACTGGTCTGAACCTTTACTCTGGGTTATAATACTGGTATGAACCTTTACTCAGGGTTATTATACTGGTATGAACCTTTACTCTGGGTTAATATACTGGTATGAACCTTTACTCTGGGTTAATATACTGGTATGAACCTTTACTCTGGGTTATTATACTGGTATGAACCTTTACTCTGGGTTATTATACTGGTATGAACCTTTACTCTGGGTTATTATACTGGTATGAACCTTTACTCTGGGTTATTATACTGGTATGAACCTTTACTCTGGGTTATATACTGGTATGAACCTTTACTCTGGGTTAATATACTGGCATGAACCTTTACTCTGGGTTAATATACTGGTCTGAACCTTTACTCTGGGTTATTATACTGGTATGAACCTTTACTCTAGGTTATTGTACTGGTATGAACCTTTACTCTGGGTTAATATACTGGTATGAACCTTTACTCTGGGTTAATATACTGGTATGAACCTTTACTCTAGGTTATTATACTGGTCTGAACCTTTACTCTGGGTTATTATACTGGTATGAACCTTTACTCTGGGTTATTATACTGGTATGAACCTTTACTCTGGGTTATTATACTGGTATGAACCTTTACTCAGGGTTATTATACTTGTATGAACCTTTACTCTGGGTTAATATACTGGTCTGAACCTTTACTCTGGGTCAGTATACTTGTATGAACCTTTACTCTGGGTTAGTATACTGGTCTGAACCTTTACTCTGGGTTAATATACTGGTATGAACCTTTACTCTGGGTTATTATACTGGTATGAACCTTTACTCTGGGTTAATATACTGGTATGAACCTTTACTCTGGGTTATTATACTGGTATGAACCTTTACTCTGGGTTAATATACTGGTATGAACCTTTACTCTGGGTTATTATACTGGTATGAACCTTTACTCTGGGTTATTATACTGGTATGAACCTTTACTCTGGGTTAATATACTGGTCTGAACCTTTACTCTGGGTTATTATACTGGTATGAACCTTTACTCTGGGTTAATATACTGGTATGAACCTTTACTCTGGGTTATATACTGGTATGAACCTTTACTCTGGGTTAATATACTGGTCTGAACCTTTACTCTGGGTTATTATACTGGTATGAACCTTTACTCTGGGTTATTATACTGGTATGAACCTTTACTCTGGGTTATTATACTGGTATGAACCTTTAACCTTTACTCTGGTTATATTTACTTTACTCTGGGTTATTATACTGGTATGAACCTTTACTCTGGGTTATTATACTGGTATGAACCTTTACTCTGGGTTATTATACTGGTATGAACCTTTACTCTGGGTTATTATACTGGTATGAACCTTTACTCTGGGTTATTATACTGGTATGAACCTTTACTCTGGGTTAATATACTGGTATGAACCTTTACTCTAGGTTGTATACTGGTATGAACCTTTACTCTGGGTTAATATACTGGTCTGAACCTTTACTCTGGGTTATTATACTGGTATGAACCTTTACTCTGGGTTATTATACTGGTTTTACTCTGGGTTATTATACTGGTATGAACCTTTACTCTGGGTTAATATACTGGTATGAACCTTTACTCTGGGTTATATACTGGTCTGAACCTTTACTCTGGGTTATTATACTGGTATGAACCTTTACTCTGGGTTATTATACTGGTATGAACCTTTACTCTGGGTTATTATACTGGTATGAACCTTTACTCTGGGTATTATACTGGTATGAACCTTTACTCTGGGTTATTATACTGGTATGAACCTTTACTCTGGGTTATTATACTGGTATGAACCTTTACTCTGGGTTATTATACTGGTATGAACCTTTACTCTGGGTTAATATACTGGTCTGAACCTTTACTCTGGTTATTACTTGTATGAACCTTTACTCTGGGTTAATATACTGGTCTGACTGGTCTGAACCTTTACTCTGGGTTATTATACTGGTATGAACCTTTACTCTGGGTTAATATACTGGTCTGAACCTTTACTCTGGGTTATTATACTGGTATGAACCTTTACTCTGGGTTATTATACTGGTATGAACCTTTACTCTGGGTTAATATACTGGTCTGAACCTTTACTCTGGGTTAATATACTGGTATGAACTTTACTCTGAACCTTTACTCTGGGTTATTATACTGGTATGAACCTTTACTCTGGGTTATTATACTGGTATGAACCTTTACTCTGGGTTATTATACTGGTATGAACCTTTACTCTGGGTTATTATACTGGTATGAACCTTTACTCTGGGTTATTATACTGGTATGAACCTTTACTCTGGGTATACTGGTATGAACCTTTACTCTGGTGGTCTGAACCTTTACTCTGGGTTATTATACTGGTATGAACCTTTACTCTGGGTTAATATACTGGTCTGAACCTTTACTCTGGGTTATTATACTGGTATGAACCTTTACTCTGGGTTAATATACTGGTCTGAACCTTTACTCTGGGTTATTATACTGGTATGAACCTTTACTCTGGGTTAATATACTGGTATGAACCTTTACTCTGGGTTAATATACTGGTATGAACCTTTACTCTGGGTTATTATACTGGTATGAACCTTTACTCTGGGTTATTATACTGGTATGAACCTTTACTCTGGGTTATTAACCTTTACTCTGGGTTAATATACTGGTATGAACCTTTACTCTGGGTTAATATACTGGTATGAACCTTTACTCTGGTTATGGTATGAACCTTTACTCTGGGTTAATATACTGGTATGAACCTTTACTCTGGGTTATATACTGGTATGAACCTTTACTCTGGGTTAATATACTGGTCTGAACCTTTACTCTGGGTTATTATACTGGTATGAACCTTTACTCTGGGTTATTATACTGGCATGAACCTTTACTCTGGGTTATTATACTGGTATGAACCTTTACTCTGGGTTAATATACTGGCATGAACCTTTACTCTGGGTTAATATACTGGTCTGAACCTTTACTCTGGGTTATTATACTGGTATGAACCTTTACTCTAGGTTATTGTACTGGTATGAACCTTTACTCTGGGTTAATATACTGGTATGAACCTTTACTCTGGGTTAATATACTGGTCTGAACCTTTACTCTGGGTTATTATACTGGTCTGAACCTTTACTCTGGGTTATTATACTGGTTTTACTCTGGGTTATTATACTGGTATGAACCTTTACTCTGGTTAATATACTGTATGAACCTTTACTCTGGGTTAATATACTGGTCTGAACCTTTACTCTGTTATATACTGGTATGAACCTTTACTCTGGGTTAATATACTGGTATGAACCTTTACTCTGGGTTAATATACTGGTCTGAACCTTTACTCTGGGTTATTATACTGGTATGAATGACCTTTACTCTGGGTTATTATACTGGTATGAACCTTTACTCTGGGTTAATTATATTTACTGGTTATTATACTGAACCTTTACTCTGGGTTAATATACTGGTATGAACCTTTACTCTGGGTTATATACTGGTATGAACCTTTACTCTGGGTTATTATACTGGTATGAACCTTTACTCTGGGTTAATATACTGGTATGAACCTTTACTCTGGGTCTAACCTTTACTCTACTATACTGGTATGAACCTTTACTCTGGGTTAATATACTGGTCTGAACCTTTACTCTGGGTTATTATACTGGTATGAACCTTTACTCTGGGTTATTATACTGGTATGAACCTTTACTCTGGTTAATATACTGGTATGAACCTTTACTCTGGGTTATTATACTGGTATGAACCTTTACTCTGGGTTAATATACTGGTATGAACCTTTACTCTGGGTTAATATACTTTACTCTGGTCTGAACACTCTGGGTTACTCTGGGTTATTATACTGGTATGAACCTTTACTCTGGGTTATTATACTGGTATGAACCTTTACTCTATGTTATCGTACTGGTATGAACCTTTACTCTGGGTTATTATACTGGTATGAACCTTTACTCTATGTTATCGTACTGGTATGAACCTTTACTCTGGGTTAATATACTGGTCTGAACCTTTACTCTGGGTTATTATACTGGTATGAACCTTTACTCTGGGTTATTATACTGGTATGAACCTTTACTCTGGGTTTATTATATACTGGTATGAACCTTTACTCTGGGTTATATACTGAAACCTTTACTCTGGGTTAATATACTGGTATGAACCTTTACTCTGGGTTATTATACTGGTATGAACCTTTACTCTGGTTATTATACTGGTATGAACCTTTACTCTGGGTTAATATACTGGTATGAACCTTTACTCTGGGTTATATACGGGTATGAACCTTTACTCTGGGTTATTATACTGGTATGAACCTTTACTCTGGGTTATTATACTGGTATGAACCTTTACTCTGGGTTAATATACTGGTATGAACCTTTACTCTGGGTTAATATACTGGTCTGAACCTTTACTCTGGGTTATTATACTGGTATGAACCTTTACTCTGGGTTAATATACTGGTCTGAACCTTTACTCTGGGTTATTATACTGGTATGAACCTTTACTCTGGGTTATACTGGTCTGAACCTTTACTCTGGTTATGTATGAACCTTTACTCTGGGTTAATATACTGGTCTGAACCTTTACTCTGGGTTATTATACTGGTATGAACCTTTACTCTGGGTTAATATACTGGTATGAACCTTTACTCTGGGTTATTATACTGGTATGAACCTTTACTCTGGGTTATTATACTGGTATGAACCTTTACTCTGGGTTATTATACTGGTCTGAACCTTTACTCTGGGTTATTATACTGGTATGAACCTTTACTCTGGGTTATTATACTGGTATGAACCTTTACTCTGGGTTAATATACTGGTATGAACCTTTACTCTGGGTTAATATACTGGTCTGAACCTTTACTCTGGGTTATTATACTGGTAAACCTTTACTCTGGGTTATTATACTGGTATGAACCTTTACTCTGGGTTATTATACTGGTATGAACCTTTACTCTGGGTTAATATACTGGTCTGAACCTTTACTCTGGGTTATTATACTGGTATGAACCTTTACTCTGGGTTAATATACTGGTCTGAACCTTTACTCTGGGTTAATATTCTGGTATGAACCTTTACTCTGGGTTAATATACTGGTATGAACCTTTACTCTGGGTTATTATACTGGTATGAACCTTTACTCTGGGTTAATATACTGGTATGAACCTTTACTCTGGGTTATTATACTGGTATGAACCTTTACTCTAGGTCAGTATACTTGTATGAACCTTTACTCTGGGTTAATATACTGGTCTGAACCTTTACTCTGGGTCAGTATACTTGTATGAACCTTTACTCTGGGTTAATATACTGGTCTGAACCTTTACTCTGGGTTATTATACTGGTATGAACCTTTACTCTGGGTTAGTATACTGGTATGAACCTTTACTCTGGGTTATTATACTGGTATGAACCTTTACTCTGGGTTAATATACTGGTATGAACCTTTACTCTGGGTTATTATACTGGTATGAACCTTTACTCTGGGTTATTATACTGGTATGAACCTTTACTCTGGGTTATTATACTGGTATGAACCTTTACTCTGGGTTATTATACTGGTATGAACCTTTACTCTGGGTTATTATACTGGTATGAACCTTTACTCTATGTTATCGTACTGGTATGAACCTTTACTCTGGGTTAATATACTGGTATGAACCTTTACTTAATATACTGGTCTGAACCTTTACTCTGGGTTATTATACTGGTATGAACCTTTACTCTGGGTTATTATACTGGTATGAACCTTTACTCTGGGTTATATACTGGTATGAACCTTTACTCTGAACTGGTATGAACCTTTACTCTGGGTTAATATACTGGTCTGAACCTTTACTCTGGGTTATTATACTGGTATGAACCTTTACTCTGGGTTATTATACTGGTATGAACCTTTACTCTGGGTTAATATACTGGTATGAACCTTTACTCTGGGTTATATACTGGTATGAACCTTTACTGGTTATTATACTGGTATGAACTTTACTCTGGGTTAATATACTGGTATGAACCTTTACTCTGGGTTATATACTGGTATGAACCTTTACTCTGGGTTATTATACTGGTATGAACCTTTACTCTGGGTTATTATACTGGTATGAACCTTTACTCTGGGTTATTATACTGGTATGAACCTTTACTCTGGATAAATATACTGGTTTGAACCTTTACTCTAGGTCAGTATACTTGTATGAACCTTTACTCTGGGTTAATATACTGGTCTGAACCTTTACTCTGGGTCAGTATACTTGTATGAACCTTTACTCTGGGTTATTATACTGGTCTGAACCTTTACTCTGGGTTATTATACTGGTATGAACCTTTACTCTGGGTTAATATACTGGTATGAACCTTTACTCTGGGTTAATATACTGGTATGAACCTTTACTCTGGGTTATTATACTGGTATGAACCTTTACTCTGGTTATTATACTGGTATGAACCTTTACTCTGGGTTAATATACTGGTATGAACCTTTACTCTGGGTTAATATACTGGTCTGAACCTTTACTCTGGGTTATTATACTGGTATGAACCTTTACTCTGGGTTATTATACTGGTATGAACCTTTACTCTGGGTTATTATACTGGTATGAACCTTTACTCTGGGTTAATATACTGGTCTGAACCTTTACTCTAGGTCAGTATACTTGTATGAACCTTTACTCTGGGTTAATATACTGGTCTGAACCTTTTCTCTCGGTCAGTATACTTGTATGAACATTTACTCTGGGTTAATATTCTGGTCTGAACCTTTACTCTGGGTTAATATACTGGTATGAACCTTTACTCTGGGTTAATATACTGCTATGAACCTTTACTCTGGGTTATTATACTGGTATGAACCTTTACTCTGGGTTAATATACTGGTCTGAACCTTTACTCTGGGTTATTATACTGGTATGAACCTTTACTCTGGGTTATTATACTGGTATGAACCTTTACTCTGGGTTATTATACTGGTATGAACCTTTACTCTGGGTTAATATACTGGCATGAACCTTTACTCTGGGTTAATATACTGGTCTGAACCTTTACTCTGGGTTATTATACTGGTATGAACCTTTACTCTAGGTTATTGTACTGGTATGAATCTTTACTCTGGGTTAATATACTGTTATGAACCTTTACTCGGGGTTAATACACTGGTCTGAACCTTTACTCTGGGTTATTATACTGGTATGAACCTTTACTCTGGGTTATTATACTGGTGTGAACCTTTACTCTGGGTTATTATACTGGTATGAACCTTTACTCTGGATAAATATACTGGTTTGAACCTTTACTCTAGGTCAGTATACTTGTATGAACCTTTACTCTGGGTTAATATACTGGTCTGAACCTTTACTCTAGGTCAGTATACTTGTATGAACCTTTACTCTGGGTTAATATACTGGTCTGAACCTTTACTCTGGGTCAGTATACTTGTATGAACCTTTACTCTGGGTTATTATACTGGTATGAACCTTTACTCTGTATAAATATACTGGTCTGAACCTTTACTCTGGGTAATTATACTGGTATGAACCTTTACTCTGGGTTAATATACTGGTATGAACCTTTACTCTGGGTTATTATACTGGTGTGAACCTTTACTCTGGGTTATTATACTGGTATGAACCTTTACTCTGGATAAATATACTGGTCTGAACCTTTACTCTAGGTCAGTATACTTGTATGAACCTTTACTCTGGGTTAATATACTGGTCTGAACCTTTACTCTGGGTTATATACTGGTATGAACCTTTACTCTGGGTTAATATACTGGTATGAACCTTTACTCTGGGTTATTATACTGGTATGAACCTTTATTACTCTAGGTTAGTATACTGGTATGAACCTTTACTCTGGGTTATTATACTGGTATGAACCTTTACTCTGGGTTACTGGTATATACTGGTATGAACCTTTACTCTGGGTTAATATACTGGTCTGAACCTTTACTCTGGGTTATTATACTGGTATGAACCTTTACTCTGGGTTATTATACTGGTATGAACCTTTACTCTGGGTTATTATACTGGTATGAACCTTTACTCTGGGTTAAATATACTGGTATGAACCTTTACTCTGGTTAGTATACTTGTATGAACCTTTACTCTGGGTTAATATACTGGTCTGAACCTTTACTCTGGGTCAGTATACTTGTATGAACCTTTACTCTGGGTTATTATACTGGTATGAACCTTTACTCTGGGTCAGGTATGAACCTTATTATACTGGTATGAACCTTTACTCTGTATAAATATACTGGTCTGAACCTTTACTCTGGGTAATTATACTGGTATGAACCTTTACTCTGGGTTAATATACAGGCATGAACCTTTACTCTGGGTTATTATACTGGTGTGAACCTTTACTCTGGGTTATTATACTGGTATGAACCTTTACTCTGTATAAATATACTGGTCTGAACCTTTACTCTAGGTCAGTATACTTGTATGAACCTTTACTCTGGGTTAATATACTGGTCTGAACCTTTACTCTGGGTCAGTATACTTGTATGAACCTTTACTCTGGGTTAATATACTGGTCTGAACCTTTACTCTGGGTTATTATACTGGTATGAAACTTTACTCTAGGTCAGTATACTTGTATGAACCTTTACTCTAGGTTATCGTACTGGTATGAACCTTTACTCTGGGTTAATATACTGGTATGAACCTTTACTCGGGGTTAACATACTGGTCTGAACCTTTACTCTGGGTTATTATACTGGTATGAACCTTTACTCTGGGTTATTATACTGGTGTGAACCTTTACTCTGGGTTATTATACTGGTATGAACCTTTACTCTGGATAAATATACTGGTATGAACCTTTACTCTAGGTCAGTATACTTGTATGAACCTTTACTCTGGGTTAATATACTGGAACCTTTACTGAACCTTTACTCTGGGTTATTATACTGGTATGAACCTTTACTCTGGGTTATTATACTGGTATGAACCTTTACTCTGGGTTATTATACTGGTCTGAACCTTTACTCTGGGTTATTATACTGGTATGAACCTTTACTTATTATACTGGGAACCTACTGGTATGAACCTTTACTCTGGGATTATACTGGTATGAACCTTTACTCTGGGTTATTATACTGGTATGAACCTTTACTCTATTATACTGGTATGAACCTTTACTCTAGGTTATTATACTGGTATGAACCTTTACTCTGGGTTATTATACTGGTATGAACCTTTACTCTGGGTTATTATACTGGTATGAACCTTTACTCTGGGTTATTATACTGGTATGAACCTTTACTCTGGGTTATTATACTGGTATGAACCTTCACTCTAGGTCAATGTACTGGATGAATTACGGGCCTTTCTCTGGTCAAGGATGATCAACTCATCATGACGGAGTCTCTCCACACAACCTTCCTGTTCAGGTCACCAATGAGACAAGGTAGAAGAATCTTTGTGGAAGAAAATTTAGTTTCAGGAAGAAAGATGAGGGGGTAACAAGACAAGGGGGTAACAAGATGCATCAGTGATATAAATAAATATACTGAGAGAGATGGTAGAGAGATACAATGAAAGAGCTATGCTGTTGCTATAGCACCACAAGTCGATTAACAACATCACTAGCTAGCTACACATAGGCCTACAAGACCCCCAAATGATCCTCCTGTTCCCATTCATGTATTCCCTACGCTGACTGTATCAATAAAACATGTTGTATCAGAGAGGAACCGTGTCTGTCTGTCTTCTCATTACCGGGCAAATGGATCCTGTAAGGGAAAGGTGGCCCCTGTCTTTACTTTCACCTTACCAGGGCTGAGAGAAAGTGGACAGAGAGAGAGAAAGAGAGAGGGTGAGGTAGAGATGACGGTGGGAGGAGTGGAAAGCAAAATATAGGGGAAGAGGGGGGGGTCAGAGAGAAAGAGAGAGAGAGCAGCAAATGCTGCCAAGCCCACCAGATGAAAGTTACTGCACCTGTCAAACAAACTGTTGGAGCTGTGATAAATTAATGATCAAATGGTATGGTGAGGAGTACAGTGGCACTGCCGAGTCCTGTAAGCACCACAACCTGAGCTTTACAGAGAGACAGAGAGAGAGGGAGGGAACGGGAAAAGAGAAAAGAGAAAATGATGAAGAAAAAGATGAGGGGAGAGGAAGAGACAAAGAGATGCAGCTCACATCAAAACATCTCCTGGTGTAGCTGAGAGGGAGCGGGAAGAGAGAGAGAGAGAGAGAGAGAGAGAGACAGACAGAGAGAGAGACAGAGAGAGAGACACAGAGAGAGAGAGACAGAGAGACAGAGAGAGCAAATCATGAGGAAACAAAAAGATAATTACTTGACACATTGGTAAGAATTAACAAACAAACAGAGCAAACTAGAATGCTATTTGGCCCTACACAGAGAGTACACAGCGGCAGAATACCTGACCACCGTGACTGACCCAAAATTAAGGAAAGCTTTGAATATGTACAGACTCAGTGAGTATAGCCTTGCTATTGAGAAAGGCCGCCGTTGGCAGACATGGCTCTCAAGAGAAGACAGGCTATGTGCTCACTGCCCACAAAATGAGGTGGAAACTGAGCTGCACTTCCTAACCTCCTGCCCAATGTATGACCATATTAGAGAAACATATTTCCCTCAGATTACACAGATCCACAAAGAATTCGAAAACAAATCCAATTTTGAAAAACTCCCATATCTACTGGGTGAAATTCCACAGTGTGCCATCACAGCAGCAAGATTTGTGACCTGTTGCCACGAGAAAAGGGCAACCAGTGAAGAACACACACCATTGTAAATACAACCCATATTTATGCTTATTTATTTTATCTTGTGTCCTTTACCATTTGTACATTGTTAAAACACTGTATATATATATATATAATATGACATTTGTAATGTCTTTATTGTTTTGAAACTTCTGTATGTGTAATGTTTACTGTTAATTTTTATTGTTTATTTCACTTTATATATTAACTTTATATATTATCTACCTCACTTGCTTTGGCAATGTTAACACATGTTCCCCATGCCAATAAAGCACTTGAATTGAATTGAATTGAGAGAGAGAGAGAGAGAGGGGGGGGCAGAGAGACAGAGAGAGAGAGAGAGAGACAGAGAGAGAGAGACAGAGAGAAAGAGAGTGAGAGAGAGGGAAAGAAAGAGGGAGGGAGGGAGGGAGGGAGGGAGGGAGGGAGGGGGAGGGAGGGAGGGAGGGAGGGAGGGAGGGAGGGAGGGAGGGAGGGAGGGAGGGAGGGAGGGCCTTCACAGAGCCCTCTCCTCTCAATACCACAACACACAGAGGAAGAGAAATAGAGACAAACACACACACGTTTTAAATACTTTACTTGAATCCACAGAATCACAATTCAAATCACACAAACATGAAAACACAGAGAGAGAGAGAGAGACACTACACTGGGCCCCAGACCAGCAGCCTGAAGTCTACAGCCTGAAGCCACCCACCCACGCACATACAAACACACGCACAATTTTAACTATAGTCAGTTCCCTTTGCGCAAGCACACACACAAACACATACACACGGGCTGGGGCCAGGCCGGGCCAAACACATTGACAGAGTGTGAAGGAAGGACCCTCCGGACAACTCATGCCTACAGGTCACATTGGATACTGTACTGCATGTTAATTCTGATATAAGGACATAACTGATTATTCAAATAAAAAGGAATATCTGCCTATATCTGCCTGTATGTACGTCTGTGTTTGTCATTCAATCTATGGTTGAATGTGCCACAGTGCCCCTCTGGTCTGGGATTGGTTCGTCTTAGAAGAAACAACATGGGTTTTTTCCGTTTGTAAACAGCGTGCGATGTGGATTTTGAGAGTTCAGAGAGGGAAGTTGGCTTCCCTTCGTTTTGATGTGTCTTTCTTCTCTGGCACATTTCCATCCCTATTATGTAGTACAGGCAGCATGACAGAACACCTCAGCTCATCTCAAATGCAGTTATCCAGCTAACTACCAGTCTTCCCTCTCCTCTTCCCTTCCTCTTCTCATCCCTTTGAAAGAACAGAGGGAAATTAAAATCATGAGCCTGAATTATGGATCCAATGACAAGATGGCTTTTGAGCCTTATTCTCTCTCTCTCTCTCTCTCTCTCTCTCTCTCTCTCTCTCTCTCTCTCTCTCTCTCTCTCTCTCTCTCTCTCTCTCTCTGTCTCTCTGTCTCTCTCTCTCTCTCTCTCGCTCTCTCTCTCTCTCTCTCTCTCTCTCTCTCTCTCTCTCTCTCTCTCTCGCTCTCTCTCTGTCTCTCTCTGTCTCTCTCTGTCTCTCTCTGTCTCTTGCTCTCTCTCTCTCTCTCTCGCTCTCTCTCCGTCTCGCTCTCCTTCCTAAACAAAGTTACAGAGGATTTGCCTGCTAGGCTGCTAACATATTCCTTATAGACCATGAGAGAGAGAGGGACTGAGATAGATGGAGAAGAAAAAAAGTTTCAAATGACGTTAACACACAGTTTGCTAAAACTGACAAGGGACTCAATTAAGGCTGGCTGTCAAAGCAGGACTGATATTTTATTAAGTGGCAGTGGAGCACCGATCGACGGGTACATCAAGCGACACATCTGTAGAGTAGCGGGTGAGGAGCGCCAGCCGGGTAAGAGGGACACGTGTTGCCACTATCAGGAACCATCAGTCAAAATTCACTTCATCACAACCCCTGAGAAATTAAGCATGAGTCTGATATTAGGATGCTAATGTAACTTTTCTATGCACACCATCAATTTGGGATGAAAGCTATTCCCACTCCTTAAAAAAAGAGGAAAAAAAGAAGAAAATCAAGAAAGTTTTTTTGATTTTGATATAATTCTGTGTACTATTACATTATACCAAAAACTACCAAAAGTCTACCAAACCATAGAAAACAATCACAAAATAAAATAAACATAAAATATTGAATGTGAATGTCTGATGAAATAGATCCTGGTGTAACTCCATGTACATGTAAAGTATTAGAAACATACCATGTGTACTTGATATTCAGGTATACCAGTGTATACTTGATATTCAGGTATACCAGCATAGACTTGATATTCAGGTATACCAGCATAGACTTGATATTCAGGTATACCATGTAGACTTGATATTTAGGTATACCAGTGTAGACTTGATATTCAGGTATACCAGTGTATACTTGATATTCAGGTATACCAGCATAGACTTGATATTCAGGTATACCATGTAGACTTGATATTCAGTTATACCAGTGTAGACTTGATATTCAGGTATACCATGTAGACTTGATATTCAGGTGTACCAGTGTAGACTTGATATTCAGGTATACCAGCATAGACTTGATATTCAGGTATACCATGAAGACTTGATATTCAGGTATACCAGTGTAGACGTGATATTCAGGTATACCATGTAGACTTGATATTCAGGTATACCATGTAGACTTGCTATTCAGGTATACCAGCATAGACTTGATATTCAGGTATACCATGAAGACTTGATATTCAGGTATACCAGTGTAGACTTGATATTCAGGTATACCATGTAGACTTGATATTCAGGTATACCATGTAGGCTTGATATTCAGGTATACCATGTAGACTTGATATTCAGGTATACTAGTGTATACTTGATATTCAGGTATACCATGTAGACTTGATATTCAGGTATACCAGTGTATACTTGATATTCAGGTATACCATGAAGACTTGATATTCAGGTATACCAGTGTAGACTTGATATTCAGGTATACCATGTAGACTTGATATTCAGGTATACCATGTAGACTTGATATTCAGGTATACCAGTGTATACTTGATATTCAGGTATACCATGAAGACTTGATATTCAGGTATACCAGTGTAGACTTGATATTCAGGTATACCATGTAGACTTGATATTCAGGTATACCATGTAGACTTGATATTCAGGTATACCAGTGTATACTTGATATTCAGGTATACCATGAAGACTTGATTTTCAGGTATACCAGTGTAGACTTGATATTCAGGTATACCATGTAGACTTGATATTCAGGTATACCATGTAGACTTGATATTCAGGTGTACCATGTAGACTTGATATTCAGGTATACCATGTAGACTTGATATTCAGGTATACCAGTGTATACTTGATATTCAGGTATACCATGTAGACTTGATATTCAGGTATACCAGTGTATACTTGATATTCAGGTATACCAGCATAGACTTGATATTCAGGTATACCAGTGTAGACTTGATATTCAGGTATGCCACGTAGACTTGATATTCAGGTATACCATGAAGACTTGATATGCCTGCCTGCCTGCCTGCCTGCCTGCCTGCCTGCCTTACAGTACCTAGTTCACTGAGGCTCTGGTACATGCTGCCTGCTGACTTTGAAGGTTAGGAGAAAGGATAGAGGAGAGAGGGATGTGGAGATGAGAGATGTGGAGATGGTGTGTGTGTGTGTGTGTGTGTGTGTGTGTGTGTGTGTGTGTGTGTGTGTCACACTCCTGCTCTGTATGAATATCTGGGACTAGAGCTTGTCTCTGAGAGGAGGCCAAGGCACAGACCCAGATTCAGTTTGGGTAGGGAGGATGGGTTGGAGGCAGGTGGCTGAGATGAGTCCTGTGTGTAGAGTTGTGTGTGTAGAGCACTATGTGAAGTGCTCTGCGTCAAAGAAAGGCCTCCCAAGGGCCTGACGCTTCCACACAGAGCCCCTCTCTGCTTCTCCCCTCTAACCTGCACCACAATCACTATATCTCCATGGTTACAGTATGGGATATCTACCAATTCCTAAGTCTCTCTATTCTTGCTTATAAAAACCTCAAAACAAGGTCTGTGAAAAAACTAGAAGCTCACTTTCTGTTCCACCCAAAAGTTTCAACCATCAGAAAAAAACACTGATATTTCTGAAAGGAAAACAACTGCCTTTAGATTTTGTTTCCAATAGAGGTCAGGCATCATGTTAGAACCGTCTTGAAACATTAATTCTGTTGTCTCTCTCGTAATTGAGGTTGCACTTGGATGATACAACAGGCTAAGGAAACAGTAGGTTATACAGAGAAAACACCCTGTCAGTAGCCCAGCAGCAGTCCAGAGTCAGTGTGTGTTTCTGGGTTTCTTCATGCTCTGCGGAGCTGACATTTGGCAGGACATGTAGTCAGAGTCTGACCATACATAGTCTGTTTTATCTAGAACAAAAGGCTACTCCACAGCACAAAAGGCTGTACTGTTTCAGTATCAAAAGGTTCAAAGGGAATGCAGGCGTCAGGGGTACAGGCCCAGATACATGAAACAATCAGTGTAAACTTGTCAGAAGATAGAGGAGCGAGATGCACCTCCAATACTTCTGCTTATGCACCACTGTGTAGGCACGTGTCTACTCATCCACACAGGGTTCATCTGTTTCTTTCTTTGATTACAGTATGCTTCATACATTATCATAGTGGATATTCTGTTATCGTACTCTGGCCTGCAATGGCTCTGATAAGAGGGCCTAGATGCACCTACAACACTTTGGCTTACATGTGCTGTAGGCAGCGGAGTATGAATTATCCATACAGGGACTATACAGCATCAAACACACAGTAGGATTAGGTCTATGTCAGCTGGCTTCTGTCCTTCATCATACTATGTTTCATACATTATCATATGTACTGAATGTGGAGTTAGGATTGCACACAGCCAGCCATAGCCCTATCACTCTCCTCTTCATCTGTGTGTGTGTGTGCGCACAGAGGGAACTGACGACAGTTGTGATTGGGTGAAATCTGCAGCCCCATCTTAGTGACAGCTGGTAGAGACATGCTGACAGATCAGAGCCTCAACCACTGTTAAAATGAAGCTAGAGTACACACACTGAGGGACACGTACAAATGAGTCTGGACATCTCTCTCTCTTAATTATTTCCCTCTTCCCCTCTCTCTTTATCCTCACTTCTCTCACTCTTCCCTTCCCTTCTCTCTCTCTCTCACTCTTTCTCCCTCTCTCCCCCTCGCTCTCCCTCTCCCTGTTCTTCCTCTCTCTCTGGACTCAGATATTACAGTTATTTTTGACAGATAGATCTGTGGGTGCTCATGCCTCCATATTAAAGTAGCTGCTAGTGTAGGTGAGGCTGAGGCTTTCATCACTCTGCTGGATGGCTGGGTTGGAAGTGGACTCCTGCTTTCCTGTGTACTCCCACTGAACTTGATTAGTTATTATTTGGAGAGTGACATTTACATTCAGCTACCCAATGTGGCTTGAGGGCATCATTTGATGGGAAAGCAGTCAGTTTGAGTGTGTATAAATTCTCATACGTTGTTTTAAGTAGTGATGATATACATTTCCACATAGGCTTCATTTCAATATTAGTTTTGTATCCATGTAATTTCTCTTATGATGACTATGTTACTGAATATTAATGGAACTTAGTAGGTATAGTACATTATACACTACTAGTGAAATAGTTTACTGTATCCTCTGTATAAGGAGAAAATAAGTAATTTAAATGCATTACCTCATAAGTTTCCTCACAACGAAAGTAGTTGACAATTGGCATTAATCAGATTTCTGTATTCATAACGTGAACCGTAAAGAATAACGACGTTCAACAATGTGAATGAGGGAATGTTATGTCTGAAAGTCTGAATGTGTGTGTGTATTTACAGTGTGTGTTTAGTTGTCGAGGCAGTGTGTGTTTAGTTGTCGAGGCAGTGTGTGTTTAGTTGTCGAGGCAGTGTGTGTTTAGTTGTCGAGGCAGTGTGTGTTTAGTTGTCGAGGCAGTGTGTGTTTAGTTGTCGAGGCAGTGTGTGTTTAGTTGTCGAGGCAGTATGTGTTTAGTTGTCGAGGCAGTGTGTGTTGGCCTTTACCTCAGGGCTGTTCTGGCCTTTCCTAAAGCCTCAGTCTGGTCAGCCTCAGGACATAATGTACTGTTGGGCTTTCTGGAACTCACCATACTGCTCTACCTAGATGAACTGAAACTTTTTCCTCATCTCTTTGGTCCCCCTCTCCCTCCTGCAACATAAGCCCAATCTGCTTTATACTTCTGTCTGTGTCGTTCACCAGAGCAGGAGGATGTGTGTGTACCAGGGGTGATGGTCCTGTACCCCAGGTACCTCTAGCATCCAGTCCCCCTGAGCCACCACACAGTGATGGAGCTGATGAATTATAGAAGACAAGGCCTGTGTTAGGAGGAGAACACTGAACACTGAGGCTACACTTCTACAATACAGCCCTGCCTCAGGGAGACATACTCACAGACAGAGCCACACTGACTAAAGTACAAAAATACATATGCAGCCAGGAGGACATTGTGCTCTGACAAATAGTGTTATGTTTTATAGCAAGAGTTTATTGAAGTATGCTTCAAAATGTGCTTGGTTGTGGTCAGTAGCACACACAGGACCTAGTATGTGTACTACATGAATCAATATTCTGTGATCAGAAGGGATTGAATATGTAAGACCCAAATGGAGATCAAGTGGCATCCAATTTAGACTCTGAGATAATTTGGTATCCACTTGTTTCAGACATGACACGGTAGTTGTATTTAGGTGGTAAGAATAGAACAGTACAGTATCTTAAACCACTTCCTCCCTCAGTTGATGTTGTTGGGGTAGATGTGTTAATGTTGGAATTAAACAACCAGGATCATTTGGCGACGCAAATAAAACAAATCCTACGAGTGCCTCGGCTTGCGGTCCGACCCCATCTCAAAGTTCTGATTGTCTGCAGCTCAGCCTCATCACCGGCAGTTGCCGAGAACACAAACACGTGTGTTTCTGCGCATTTGTGTGTTTGTGTACATGTGTGAGGATGTGTATCCAAAACCCAGCATTAGTGGTAAACAAGCTTAATCAGCCTTGTTCCACCCCTGTTGGTTCCACTGACAGTTTATTTCAACAACCGGAGAGTAGAATGGAGAGAGGTGGGGTTAGAGAGGCGGGGTTAAAGAGGCGGGGTTAGAGAGGCGGGGTTAGAGAGACGCCTTGCCCGGGCTAGCCTAGCCCGCTAGCCCAGGCTATAAGTAGAAAACTGACTGTGGGGAGGAAAACAAATAGTTAGGCAGTGATGTCACCTAGCTTAACAGTTCTAATTGGATACACATATATTTGTGGAGAGGAACTTAACGGGGCCTTAAATGATGCATTAATCAAACGGGTCTTAATATGAAGTGACAGGGAGCCGGCAATCTGGCAGCCATCTGGAAGACAGACTTGTCAGTCACAGAGAGGTGAGAAAGAGGGATGGATGAACTCTGGGTTAACCCAGGGAGAGAGAAAGAGAGGGAGGGAGAGCGACAGAGAGGGAGAGGGAGAGAGAGAGAGAGAACATTGCTTCAGATGGACAGAAAATGAAATGGCCATAGCTAGAGCTAAATATATATCCAAAGATACAATCAAATATGACGCCTGCTAACTCAGTTAGAGACATGACCATTTGACAGTTATATAGCATCTGATCCTAGTCCGAGTCATGAACTCAGTCACAGCAACTGCCACAAACACTACAACAGCCACAAGCACACACACATACACTACACATTCCACAAACACTGGCACAAACATTCAACAAACTCTCATACACAGACACACACACTTCACACATTCCCTATGATAAGTCTGACTCCTCTGACGGCCTTGTGAACTATGATGAGCTGTTTCTTCTTCTCCTCCCTTCATTACACAATATCAAGACACATTGGGTGAGTTTACACCAAAACACACTGTTTGTAGCTCTTTCAAATGGTGAATGGCAACAAAACAATTACAACAAGGCTAAACCAATCATTCAGACGTCATCGTCATCAGCAGATGCTGCTCGGTTGTGGTGCAGACAAGGCAGATGCAGTCATGAGGCGAACAAGAAGAAAGCTGACAAGACGTGTGATACACACTTCCACCAGCTCACTGCTACTCTTTGATTCCTTATCTCTCTAGCGATAGTGGGGGGATTTTACTTCATCTTGCCTGTACTTTACAACACTACTTTAAAACCCAAGTCTGATTCCTCCATTGTTCTCTCTTGGTAAGTTATGTATGACAAATGCCCGGGGCCAAATCACCATCAAAGCGTCTGATGGCAGGAACATGACGTCTCTAAGCTTCTTAGGGATGACAGATGTCACTTTTGAAGTGAGCATAGGGATGAAAGTGGCGGTGGAAATGACTGGCGTCGTGCGGGCAGCTGCATTACTCCAGACGAGGACCCAGTAGGCTGCCATCGTCAGGTGTCATCAGTGCTCCGGAGGTATAATGGGGGCAGACTGGCAGGACAGGAGCTGTCCACTGGCCGTCTGGGTGTCTGGCTGTCTGTCTGCATACCCACCGGGTGCCCACCCTCCTCCAGAAACCATGCAGGCACCCTCACCTAGCCTGCCAATCCCCAACCAATCCAGCTACCAATCCTCCTTTATTAGGGAGGGAAGCCAATCACCAACCAATCCAGCTACCAATCCTCCTTTATTAGAGAGGGAAGCCAATCCCCAACCAATCCAGCTACCAGGGTAGCCTAGTGGTTAGAGCGTTGGACTAGTAACCGGAAGGTTGCAAGTTCAAACCCCCGAGCTGACAAGGTACAAATCTGTTGTTCTGCCCCTGAACAGGCAGTTAACCCACTCTTCCTAGGTCATTGAAAATAAGAATTTGTTCTTAACTGACTTGCCTGGTTAAATAAAGTTAAAAAAGGGAAACCAATCCAGCTACCAATCCTCCTTTATTAGGAAGGGAAGCCAATCCAGTTACCAATCCTCCTTTATTAGGGAGGGAAGCCAATCCCCAACCAATCCAGTTACCAAACCTCCTTTATTAGGGAGGGACGCCATTCCAGCTACTAATCCTCCTTTATTAGGGAGGGAAGCCAATCACCAACCAATCCAGCTACTAATCCTCCTTTATTATGGAGGGAAGCCAATCCCCAATCAATCCAGCTACCAATCCTCCTTTATTAGGGAGGGAAGCCAATCACCAACCAATCCAGTTGGATAGCATTTCTCTCCAGCGTCACCAAGGCTACTAACTACCAAACAACCACCAGCTTCCCACATAGTGCTGTCCCCGACAAAAAAAACTTGGTCAATCAAGAGTCGTCTGTTGGTCAAATTGATGAAATGTTTATTTTTCCATATATAGACACACCCTATGTTTGATTAAAATCAACTATACGTTGTCTACTGTGCTTGTCTGATGCTTTAGGCACTGCGATTAAAAATGAAGACACATAAATGACTAAAGAGGTAGCCAGAGATAAATATAACCAGAAGAAAAAACCCTGTTACCCACCCTCCTCCTCCCGCTGCCCGCTGCTGCTGGCCTTCACAGCCGTTACGCTCCTGTTGCCGGTTATAGGTTACACCAATGGTCGGCAACCTTTTTCCATTTGGAGTGCCAAGTTATCATACCATTTCTACTGATCTGCGTGCCAGTTATGATTTCCATATGCACATTTTCATGGAACAATTTAATTTATAATATCTCAAAATCACCGTCAGGTGGTTAATCAAGATCCTATCTAATTGAAAATGATACAAATCTTCAAGTAACTTATTTTGCTATTATGTAAAAATAGTCTACATAAAGCCAACAAATAAAAACATTGCAGCCCACAGGTAGAAAATGTCCTGATAAAAATAAATATCCTACACATCACACTGGCTAGGCATGGCCTGTCTGCAAGGAATTTGGAACATTGTATCAACTATTAACTTTGTCTGGCCCAAAGCAGCTCTTGCTAGCAGACTTGCAACATTGTATTAAATATTCTGGGACCTCAGAGTTTCCTGCACCAGTGAGCTCTGGACAGACAGACACAACTGTAGACTATTTACACAACTGATAAGAAGTAATCAGTTATGCATATTTTATGACATTTTCACTGGATCAGAACATTATATTTTTACCCATTTCATGCCAAGTGGTTATCGAAAATGAGAGAGCTAGAAATATGTTTCAAATAGGCAACGTCGAGGAACTATTGCCATTCTCAACGAATGTAAAAAACACACTTTGTTTCCTTGCTGTTTGAGGCAAAAAAAAACATTACTTTGAGAAACTCCACAGTTATGGTGAGTTAAGACAATCAGAAATATCAGCTCCCCAAATGGACACATTTATAAGCCTACATTTGCTCGCAGGTCAGGTAGCCTATGCATACTTCTATGCATAATCAGGTGCACATCCTTACTCAAGACTGACAGGAGCGCTTCCAAAACAAAAGACAATGAATACATTGACAAATCATAAATGGAATGAAATAAACCAAAACTTTTTGCTCACAAGTGTAGCCTAGGTTGTGCGCTCTGCAAACAATGTGTCCACTGTTACAATGACAACGGTAAGACTGTAATAATAATGTATTGAATGCACAGAAATGACTGTAACAAACATTGTAATTGGTATGATGCTTGGTTGGTGGGTTAGGTTGGGTGGTTGGTTGGCTTGTTTGATGGTTGGTGGGGTGGTTGGTTGGTTGGTTGGTTGGCAATAGGCCTGACTCCATTTAGTCAACTGGTCGATTGTTTGGTTGATAGGCTGGGAATGAATGGTAAATATACTACTGGTGATACTGGTGTGCCATACCGCAGCCTCCGCAATGTATTAGTCCACTCAGAAAGACGGGAATCAGACAGTGTATATATTTGCCATTGCTCAACTAAAAAAATCTCAGTCGACCAACAGCCATCAACCAAACAATCGATCAGTCGACTAAATTTGGTCAGGCCTATTGCCAACCAACCACCCATCCTAATCCAAGCCAAGCCACCAACCAAGCATCAAACCAACCAACCACCCAACCTAATCCAAGCCAAGCCACCAACCAAGCATCAAACCAACCAACCACCCAATCTAATACAAGCCAAGCCACCAACCAAGCATCAAACCAACCAACCAACCATCAAACCAAACAACCAACCCAGCACCATTCCAAGACTGTTCCACCTCAATTAGAATAGGGACAGGATCCTTTTCTCTATTCTTCACGTTGCTCTACCTGCCAGTGGGTTTGTAGTTGTATCTATAGAGAGAATAGCTCATCTAAGAGAACCAGAGGCCTGGAATCAAAGAGGCCACTGGCTGTTTCTCTTCCTCTAGTGTGTCTACCCAGGATTCACCTGGTTACTGTAGCTTCCCGAATGTGACGGTCGTGAAGGAGCAGAGAGTGGGGAGAGGCCTAGTGGTAAACAAGTCAAAGTAATACAACTCTCAGAAAGAAGGCAGTTGGCAGTGAAACCAAAACTCTTAACTCAGGCTCACAGCTTCTCCCCTTCCCTCCACTGTTCCTGTCTTTATTGTCTCTTCATATGTCACCACAGTCTACATCTTCTACTCTACTCAGGACTTCAAGACGCTGTCTTTATTTTGCTGAGACATAAATTATTCAGTACAGTGTGTCTTCTTAGTACTTGCACATTCATTGTCTCTCTCCCATCTATCCGCTCTTCTGAAGGGGGCTGCCGCTTTCAGACAGAGTTTGCAAAAGGTAACATAGTTACTTCAGCATCGACAACCACTTTCATAGTAGGGAGGCTCTTGTCAAGTACACATATTTGTTCCCAAGCAAGGAAATATATATTTTTTAAAGTGACTACTAAAAAAGTATATCTGAATATAACATGGTAACCAACAAGCTCGACTGCTGCTAGTACAACGACTTCTGCTGCTAGCTCGGCTAAAAATAATGACAACACATCGTCTCTAGCTAGGCACGCTGTATAGTCTGTGTGTGTATGTGTGTGTGTGTGTTTGTGTGTGTGTGTGTGTGTGTGTGTGTGTGTGTGCGTGGCTGTGTGTGTGCAATCGTGTGTGTGTGCCTGTGTGTGAGTGAGGAGCCCAGGGAGGCTGGCTATGTAAATAGCCATATGAGACTGCATAGCATTACTGTCCAGACAGTGAAGAGGTGACCTGATCCCAATTAATCCCAGAATCCCACGAAGAACTGTCACATCCCATCTACATCAACAGCCGTCTCTTTAACACATACACACACTTGCACATGATTACACCTATACACCTATACACACACATACACACACACACACACACACACACACACACACACACACACACACATACATACATACATACATACATACATACATACATACATACATACATACATACATACATACATACATACATACATACATACATACATACATACATACATACATACATACATACATACACTTAAGTGTGTGCACACCTCATACGCGTACTGACACACACACACACACACACACACACACACACACACACACACACACACACACACACACACACACACACACACACACACACACACACACACACACACACACACACACACACACACACACACACACACACACACTTGTTTAGGCACAATTACACACACTGGCCTGGACACACACTCTCTGTCTCTCTCTGTAACCCCCCCTCTGTTTTATTCAAACACAGGTCTGGTCAGACAAGTGTCCTCCTGGTCACCACCACTCCCTCCCCACCTGTCCCCTGGTTTCTGCCCCCAGAGGTCTGTGACAGTGTGAGGGAGAGAGTGGACTTCCTGGGAGGATGGGGACTGACAGCATCCCCAGATGCCATTTACCGCCATGTTCTTTATACTATTCTTTTCATAATAGGTCACAATATACCAGAGTTAAATCAGATTACACTATAATGGACTGTGTTACAAACAGGACTGAATTTTCACCAAAGGACTGCATGAACTGGTATTGCCTCTGTCACGTCACATGGGTAAGTATGCTATATATTGCTATATCTCTCCAATTCCTTATACTACTACAAGTGTCTTTCATCTCCTGCGAGTCCTCTTCTCAGAGGCTTAGCAATGACAGTGTGTGTGTGTGTGTGTGTGTGTGTGTGTGTGTGTGTGTGTGTGTGTGTGTGTGTGTGTGTGTGTGTGTGTGTGTGTGTGTGTGTGTGTGTGTGTGTGTGTGTGTGTGTGTGTGTGTGTGTGTGTGTGTGTGTGTGTGTGTGTGTGTGTGTGCTCGAGTAGGGATGTAAACCCCCTGCACTTCTGTGTGTGTGACGATGTGTTTGTGTGATTTAGAAGAATAAAACCTGTATTGAAGACAGCAGAACTTCACTGAGAGAGATGACAAAAGCTGGACGTCTTTCCTGTCCTCTCCATCTCCCCAAGGATTGGTCTAAAGAGAGCCGTCTGTCCCACCTCTCACCACCACTAAAATGAAATGTATTCCCCTGTTTTTCAGGGCCCATAAGGATACAGTACAGTACAAGTCGAGATCAACATAGCACAGGCACCTATGAAAGTGGCACAGTGGATATAAAAGTCATGTTGCAGCTTTGTCTTGATTTATCTTGATATTACCATTTGAGTATTCCCTTTGAAAGTAGAGAACTGCCATCTTGTGAAATCACAGGCGAAGTCAGGAGACTATATATCACATGCTGTTACTGTTACAGCCCCATTGTTTCACACAGCTGTTCTGTTCTGAGACACAGTTTGATCTCCACCACATCCATTGTTCCCATTTGTAAATGTTTTGTGTGTGGCAATGACATACAATCAGGCATCTGCAAAGATAGACGGAGAAAAACAGAAAAAGGAATGTATGTGTCACGCTCGTCTGAATGAATGGACCAAGGCGCAGGGTACTTAGAGTTCCAGATGTTTAATAAATATGAAACTCACCAAAAACAATACAGAAGAAAACTAATCGTGACGTTCTGGGCTGCTCACAGGCAGCCACACAAAAACAAGATCCCACAAACAGGTGGGAAAAGGCTGCCTAAATATGATCCCCAATCAGAGACAACGATAGACAGCTGCCTCTTATTGGGAACCATACCAGATCAACAAAGAAATAGAAAACATAGATTGCCCACCCAAGTCATTCCCTGACATAACCAAATAGAGAATTAAAAGGATCTCTACGGTCAGGGCGTGACAGTACCCCCCCTCAAAGGTGCGGACCCCGGCCGCAAATCTGAACCTATAGGGGAGGGTCCGGGTGGGCATCTACCCTTGGTGGCAGCTCCGGTGCAGGACGCAGACCATGCTCTGCTCGTGGCTCCACCAACTTCGGTGGCGCCTCTGGTGCAGGGATCGTCGCCGGAATTTTCGGACCGTGGATCGTCGCCAGAAGCTTCGGACCGTGGATCGTCGCCGGGGACTCCGGACCGTAGATTGTCGTCAGGGACTCCGGACCGTAGATCGTCGCAGGGGACTGCGGACCGTGGATCGTCGCCAGGGACTCCGGACTGTGGATTGTCGCCGGAGGAACCGGACCGTGGATCATCAGGACGAGTATGGAGAGCTGACTCAGGTGGCATTAAACTGAGGACACGCCCCTTAGTGCGAATGTCGTGCCTCATGCACCAACACAACAGCTCTCTCATAACTCTCTCCTCCAATTTCCTCATCAACTCCTTAACTGTCTCTGATTCACTACCTTCACTCCCCTCCAAGTTCACAGTCCTCCAGGCTGGCTCTGGTTCAACCCTCGGCTCCACCGACCACCCCGTGTGGACAGGCTCTGGTTCACACCTTGGCTCCGCCGACCAACCCGTGTACCGCCCCCCCAATTTTTTTTGAGGCTGCATCTCGGGCTTCCGTCGTGGCCGCGAACCCCGGTGTCGTCGTTGTTGCTCCCTCGCTGCCTCCGCCTGCTTCCATGGCAGGCTTCTGTCTCCTGCCATGATTTTGTCCCACGTCCAGGATGTCCTCCACTCCTGGCTTTCCTCCCAAACTCAGGATCCCTGCTCCTCCTGGACACGCTGCTTGGTTCATGGGTGGAGGGATCTTCTGTCACGCTCGTTGATGGAAGGATCGGACCAAGATCCCACAAACTACAGGTGAGAAAAGGCTGCCTAAATATGATCCCCAATTAGTAACAACGATAGACAGCTGCCTCTGATTGGGAACCATTCCAGGCCAACAAAGTAATAGAAAACATAGATTGCCCACCCTAGTCACACCCTGACCTAACCAAACAGAGAATTAAAAGGATCTCTACGGTCAGGGCGTGACAGTATGTTGTTTTTTATGTTTCTGCAACCACAAAAATATGGTCTGGTATGTTTTTTACATCAACTGTCGGTGTTGAACTATGGTTGACATAGTATGTTGTTTTTTATGTTTCTACAACCACAAAAATATGGTCTGGTATGTTTTTTACATCAACTGTCGGTGTTGAACTATGGTTGACATAGTATGTTGTTTTTTATGTTTCTGCAACCACAAAAATATGGTCTGGTATGTTTTTTTTTACATCAACTGTCGGTGTTGAACTATGGTTGACATAGTTGAAATAAAAGTGAAATAATAAGCAGTGGAACATCTTGTAAACTATTACATTTCTTTGGTACTGATTCAAAGTGTATCTATGATTAGCTCTGAGTAGCTATTTGTGAGAGGAGGATTGTTTGGCTATCTCTCTCTATACAGTGCCTTGCAAAAGTATTCATCACCCCTTGGCGTTTTTCATATTTTGTTGCATTACTACCTGGAATTTAAATGGATTTTTATTTGGATTTCATATAATGGATATATACAAAATAGTCCAAACTGGTGAAATGAAATTTAAAAAATGACTTGTTTCAAAAAAATAAAAAATAAAAAGTAAATGGAAAAAGGGTGCATGCAAAAATCTCACGGACCAGGCAAGGAGGGCATTAATCAGAGAGGTAACAAAGAGACCAAAGATAACCCTGAAGGAGCTGCAATGCTCCACAGCGGAGATTGGAGTATCTGTCCACAGGACCACTTTAAGCCGTACACTCTACAGAGCTGGGCTTTACGGAAGAGTGGCCAGAAAAAAAGACATTGCTTAACAAAAAAAATAAGCAAACATGTTTGGTGTTCGCCAGAAGACACGTGGGAGACTCCTGAAACATATGGAAGAAGCTGCTCTGGTCAGATGAGACTAAAATTGAGATTTTTGTCCATCAAGGAAAAAGCTATGTCTGGCATAAACCCAACACCTCTCATCACCCGAGAACACCATCCCCACAGTGAAGCATGGTGGTGGCAGCATCATGCTGTGGGGATGTTTTTCCTTGGCAGAGACTGGGAAACTGCTCAGAATTGAAGGTATGATGTATGGCGCTAAATATAGGGATATTCTTGAGGGAAACCTGTTTCTGTCTTTCAGAGATTTGAGACTGGGACAAAGACTGGGTTTACCTTCCAGCAGGACAATGATCCTAAGCATACTGCTAAAGCAGCACTCGAGTGGTTTCTGGGGAAACATTGAAATGTCTTGGAATGGCCTAGTCAAACCCCAGACCTTCATTATGAGTCATCCATACATCAATTGTCTTAAATCATTTATTTATTACTAACTAAGTAATTCATAGAAATGCATAAACAAACAGTAGATATGGTTACATGAAATGATAGAATGTGCCATAGTGGGCTGAACCGGCATGGCGGCTTGTTAGACAAAGGGGCAATGGGTGGTCGACAAAGAAGTCCCTACAGAGTTAATTATAACAATTAAAATGCTAATCCCTTACACATGAACACTCACTCATTTGGGAACAATTGCAATTAATATATATATATGTGTGTCGTCTTGATCGCTGGTGGAAAGTCTTTCTTTTGGTAGAATCTCACTCCCTCTCTCTCTCTGTCTTGGTTAGAGGGGATAGTTCAAAGTGACATTCGTTATAGAATGCATGTTTCGGTGGTTGTCATTCTTCGCGTTCAATGAGACTGAATTCCTAGCTGCAGACTAGTAATCAATATCAAAGACTTGTTCTTATTCTGTCGGTATCGATAGTCTAAGAGTTTTACCACGTGGTATGTTTAAAATATTCTACAACCTTTATTCATCTCGTAATTGAGGTAAGCTTGGTCTGGTGATAATTTCTCAAATTTGGTTTTTATTCGGAAGGGCCGAAGAGGGCTGTCCCAGGATGTCTGACCCTAACTGGGCTCAGGAGCGTTCCTCTGATTTAGTTCAAATCCAATTGGGAATTGTATTATTCTTCATTTAACAGTCCACAATGATATTACACCATGATACAAACAGTATCATACTTACTCATTCATCTTATATAACAATTTGATGTAAACCTCATATCTGAGGCTATTATTGTCACGAATCTCGCAGAAGATGGTGCCTCTTCCTGTTCGGGCGGCGCTCGGCGGTCGTCGTCGCCGGCCTATTAGCTGCCATCGATTCCCTTTCCGTTTGTTTCTGTTTATTGTGTTTAATTGGGTACACCTGTTTTGAGTTAGTGTTTGTTTGTAGGCTATTTAAGGGCACTAGGCCCGCTGGGTATTTGTGCGGGCTTGTTCTCTGTTTTTTTGGTGTTGGTGTATAAGTGTATTCTCATTATTTTCCGGACAGTTTTAGTCCTGTGTATTTTGGACGGGTGGTTTCTTACGCCCGAGTGTTGGCATGTCCATGTCTCCGCTGTCATTGGAATAAATAGATTCACGTACGATATTACCTGCTCTCTGCGTTTGACTCCTCCGCCGCACCATTTGTAGAAGTTGTAACAATTATATAAACTGCATTATGGTAATGTGGCCACACCGTCTCTCTTGAGCTTCCCAAGTTGTGACAAACAGACCAGTTCGTAGCTGGATTCTTCACCTATCTTTTACACTTTCTCTGGAACATGAAATTTGTTCGTACCTCAAGTTCTGTGAGGTGGAAGGATTTCCTTTGTCCTCTGTGAAAGTTTAACCTATCTCTAATACTGTGTGGCCATGAGGCAGGGTCTTCGGAGGAATTTACGACCTCTGAACACAGCAGTCTGGTTGTAGAAGCAGAGAGCGGGGAATGGTGCCCGCTGTACTCAAAGAGGGCAACATCATGACACTTCTTACAAAGCATGTAGAGGTCTTAAATTCTTATCATAGGTACACTTCAACTGTGAGAGACGGAATCCAGAAAATCACATTGTATGATTTTTAAGTGATTCATTTGCTGTTTTATTGCATGACGTAAGTATTTGATACATCAGAAAAGCAGAGCTTATATTTGGTAAAGAAACCTTTGTTTGCAATTACAGAGATCATATGTTTCCTGTAGTTCTTGACCAGGTTTGCACACACTGCAGCAGGGATTTTGGCCCACTCCTCCATACAGACTTTCTCCAGATCCTTCAGGTTTCGGGGCTGTCGCTGGGCAATACGGACTTTCAGCTCCCTCCAAAGATTTTCTATTGGGTTCAGGTTTGGAGACTGGCTTGGCCACTCCAGGACCTTGAGATGCTTCTTACGGAGCCATTCCTTAGTTGCCCTGGCTGTGTGTTTCGGGTCGTTGTCATGCTGGAAGACCCAGCCACGACCCATCTCCAATGTTCTTACTGAGGGAAGGAGGTTGCTGGCCAAGATCTTGCGATACACGGCCCCATCCATCCTCCCATCAATATGGTGCAGTCGTCCTGTCCTCTTTGCAGAAAAGCATCCACAAAGAATGATGTTTCCACCTCCATGCTTCACGGTTGGGATGGTGTACTTGGGGTTGCACTCATCCTTCTTCTTCCTCCAAACACGGCGAGTGGAGTTTCGACCAAAAAGCTCTATTTTTGTCTCATCAGACCACATGACCTTCTCCCATTCCTCCTCTGGATCATCCAGATGGTCATTGGCGAACTTCAGACGGGCCTGGACATGCGCTGCATTGAGCAGGGGGACCTTGCGTGCGCTGCAGGATTTTAATCCATGACGGCATAGTGTGTTACTAATGGTTTTCTTTGAGACTGTGGTCCCAGCTCTCTTCGGGTCATTGACCAGGTCCTGCCATGTAGTTCTGGGCTGATCCCTCGCCTTCCTCATGATCATTGATGCCCCACGAGGTGAGATCTTGCATGGAGCCCCAGACCGAGGGTGATTGACCGTCATCTTGAACTTCTTCCATTTTCTAATAATTGCGCCCAACAGTTGTTGTCTTCTCACCAAGCTGCTTGCCTATCATCCTGTAGCCCATCCCAGACCTCTGCTTTGTAAGTAGGAAAACCTGTAAAATCGGCAGTGTATCAAATACCTGTTCTCCCCACTGTGTATATATATACAGTGCCTTGCGAAAGTATTCGGCCCCCTTGAACTTTGCAAACTTTTGCCACATTTCAGGCTTCAAAAATAAAGATATAAAACTGTATTTTTTTGTGAAGAATCAACAGCAAGTGGGACACAATCATGAAGTGGAACGACATTTATTGGATATTTCAAACTTTTTGAACAAATCAAAAACTGAAAAATTGGGCGTGCAAAATTATTCAGCCCCTTTACTTTCAGTGCAGCAAACTCTCTCCAGAAGTTCAGTGAGGATCTCTGAATGATCCAATGTTGACCTAAATGACTAATGATGATAAATACAATCCACCTTTGTGTAATCAAGTCTCCGTATAAATGCACCTGCACTGTGATAGTCTCAGAGGTCCGTTAAAAGCACAGAGAGCATCATGAAGAACCAGGAACACACCAGGCAGGTCCGAGATACTGTTGTGAAGAAGTTTAAAGCCGGATTTGGATACAAAAAGATTTCCCAAGCTTTAAACATCCCAAGGAGCACTGTGCAAGCGATAATATTGAAATGGAAGGAGTATCAGACCACTGCAAATCTACCAAGACCTGGCCGTCCCTCTAAACTTTCAGCTCATACAAGGAGAAGACTGATCAGAGAGGCAGCCAAGAGGCCCATGATCACTCTGGATGAGCTGCAGAGATCTACAGCTGAGGTGGGAGACTCTGGCCATAGGACAGCAATCAGTCGTATATTGCACAAATCTGGCCTTTATGGAAGTGGCAAGAAGAAAGCCATTTCTTAAAGATTTCCATAAAAAGTGTCGTTTAAAGTTTGCCACAAGCCACACCAAACATGTGGAAGAAGGTGCTCTGGTCAGATGAAACCAAAATTGAACTTTTTGGCAACAATGCAAAACGTTATGTTTGGCGTAAAAGCAACACAGCACATCACAATGAACACACCATCCCCACTGTCAAACATGGTGGTGGCAGCATCATGGTTTGGGCCTGCTTTTCTTCAGCAGGGACAGGGAAGATGGTTAAAATTGATGGGAAGATGGATGGAGCCAAATACAGGACCATTCTGGAAGAAAACCTGATGGAGTCTGCAAAAGACCTGAGACTGGGACGGAGATTTGTCTTCCAACAAGACAATGATCCAAAACATAAAGCAAAATCTACAATGGAATGGTTCAAAAATAAACATATCCAGGTGTTAGTATGGCCAAGTCAAAGTCCAGACCTGAATCCAATCGAGAATCTGTGGAAAGAACTGAAAACTGCTGTTCACAAATGCTCTCCATCCAACCTCACTGAGCTCGAGCTGTTTTGCAAGGAGGAATGGGAAAAAATGTCAGTCTCTCGATGTGCAAAACTGATAGAGACATACCCCAAGCGACTTACAGCTGTAATCGCAGCAAAAGGTGGTGCTACAAAATATTAACTTAAGGGGGCTGAATAATTTTGCACGCCCAATTTTTCAGTTTTTGATTTGTTAAAAAAGTTTGAAATATCCAATAAATGTCGTTCCACTTCATGATTGTGTCCCATTTGTTGTTGATTCTTCACAAAAAAATACAGTTTTATATCTTTATGTTTGAAGCCTGAAATGTGGCAAAAGGTTGCAAAGTTCACAGGGGCCGAATACTTTCGCAAGGCACTGTATATATATAAATATATATATATATATATATATATATACAGTGGGGAGAAGAAGAATATATACAGTTGAAATCAGAAGTTTACATACACTTAAGTTGGAGTCATTAAAACTAGTTTTTCAACCACTCCACAAATTTCTTGTTAACAAACTATAGTTTTTGCAAGTCGGTTAGGACATCTACTTTGTGCATGACACAAGTCATTTTTCCAACAATTGTTTACAGATAATTTCACTTATAATTCACCGTATCACAATTCCAGTTGGTCAGAAGTTTAAACAACTTCCAGAAATTCCAGAAAATTATGTCATGGCTTTAGAAGCTTTTGATAGACTAATGACATCATTTGAGTCAATTAGAGGTGTACCTGTGGATGTTTTTCAAGGCCTACCTTCAAACTCAGTGCCTCTTTGGTTGACATCATGGGAAAATCAAAAGAAATCAGCCAAGACCTCAGAAAAAAATTGTAGACCTCCACAAGTCTGGTTCATCCTTGGGAGCTATTTCCAAACACCTGAAGGTACCAGGTTCATCTGTACAAACAATAGTATGCAAGTATAAACACCATAAAACCATGCAGCCGTCATACCGCTCAGGAAGGAGACACTTTCTGTCTCCTAGAGATGAACGTACTTTGGTGCAAAAAGTGCAAGTCAATCCCAGAACAACAGCAAAGGACCTTGTGAAGAAGCTGGAGGAAACAGGTACAAAAGTATCTATATTCACAGCAGAATCAGTCCTATATCGACATAACCTGAAAGGCCGCTCAGCAAGGAAGAAGCCACTGCTCCAAAACCGCCATAAATAAGCCAGACTACGGTTTGCAACTGCACATTGGGTCAAATATCTTACTTTTTGGAGAAATGTCCTCTTGTCTGATGAAACAAAATAGAACTGTTTGGCGATAATAACCATTGTTATGTTTGGTGGATAAAGGGGGAGGCTTGCAAGCCGAAGATCACAATCCCAACCGTGAAGCACGGGGGTGGCAGCATCATGTTGTGGGGGTGCTTTTCTGCAGGAGGGACTGGTGCATTTCACAAAATAGATGGCATCATGACTTAGGAAAATGATGTGGATATATTGAAGCAACATCTCAAGACATCAGTCAGAAAGTTAAAACTTCTTCGAGATAGGGGAAAGTATTGTCACTTCCGGATGAAAAGCGTGCCCAAAGTAAACTGCCTGTTACTCAGGCTGAGAAGCGAGGATATGCATATGGTAGTATTGGATAGAAAACATTCTAACGTTTCTAAAACTGTTAAAATAATGTCTTTGAGTATAACAGAACTGATTTGGCAAGCGAAACCCTGAGCACAATCCATCCGGGGGATGTTGTTTTGAGGTCATTGTGATTTCCAATGCCTTTCTATGGTAAACCTGATTTATTAGGGCCCAGATTGCAGTTCCTATGGCTTCCAGTAGATGTCAACAGTCTTTAGAAATTGTTCGATGTTTTTCTTTTGAGGAATGAAGAAGTAGTCCTATTCTTTCTACGTGTCACTCAGAAGGTATCTAGTCTTTTGGTGCTTGTGAACAAGAGCGTGCTCCGTGTTGTTTTTCTTTGGTATTGGAAACTATTTATCCCGTCTTAAATGTTATTGTTTTTTTACATTTTAAATTTTAGAAACGTTGTTTGAAATGTTTGGACCAAGTTTACATGTAACTTATTAGATACTTTGTAGACATGTTGGGTGAGTTGGAACCGGTGTATTTCTGAATCAAATGCGCCAAATAAATGGACATTTGGGATATAAAGAAGGAATTTATTGAATAAAACAACCATTCATTATGTCACTGAGACATTTGGGATGGCAAAAAGGGGTAGATCTTCAAAGGTATGGCATTTATTATATCGTTATTTCTGACTGATGTGTCGCACCTGCCTGGTTGAAAAATTATTTTCATGTTTTTGTAAGCAGGGCGCTCTCCACAGATAATCGCATGGTGTACTTTTGCAGTAAAGCCTTTTTGAAATCTGGATTAATCTCACTCCCTCTCCCTAAACCCTGGATCTCTCCCTCTCTCTCCCCCTCTCTCTCCCTCTCCCTAAACCCTGGATCTCTCTCTCTCTCCCTCTCCCTCTCTCTCCCTCTCCCTAAACCCTGGATCTCTCTCTCTCTCTCTCCCTCTCCCTCTCCCTCTCCCTAAACCCTGGATCTCTCTCTCTCTCGCTCTCCCTCTCCCTCTCTCTCCTTCTCCCTAAACCCTGGATCTCCTGGATCCCCCTCAGCTGCCTCAACAGTCATTCATTAGTGGTTGTGTCTGTGGATGATGATTGTAATAGAAGGAGTTGTAAAACTCCAGTTAGCCCAGGGAGCGGGGGAGTGAGGGGCCCTGTGGGACACAGAGTCACCCTGGGGGGGATGAGGAGGAGAAGGAGGAGAAGGGGAGCCCACATTACTAGGAACAACCCCTAGAGAAGGGTAGGGAGGGGTACCACACACACACACACACACACACACACACACACACACACACACACACACACACACACACACACACACACACACACACACACACACACACACACACACACACACACACACACACACACACACACACACACACACACACACACACACACACACACACAGTCTCTGTCTCTGTGCCCCAACACACCCTAACCTCTCCTCCCTTTCCTTTACAGTACCTCCCATTATTTTCCTACCCCAACTCCTCCTCCTTCTAACACAACGCAGAAGAGAATTTGAATAGTGTGGATGTGTGTTTACTATGTTATTGAGCTCCCATGTGCCTTACACCATTTTAATTCTTGCTAATCATCAGGTGAAATCCAGTTTGTGTTATAGTCCACAGAGGGATACCAACCATGAGGAATGAATGAGCTACAACAAGAAGTTGTGCCTAATGCCTATGGTTCCTGTGGTGCCAGCCCTCCCTCGAACACCATCTGATCTGATCCTTCCTTCACCAAACTGACAATTGTTCTACTTCCTCATCTTCTCCTCCCTTTGTACCGGATGCCTTTCTTTCTAAGCAACACCTGCAACACCAACACAACACATTTACAAGCACAACGTTCATCAAAAAGAAAAACACATTTAGACAGATACTCTACATCACAGATAAGACATACAAGTAAATGTACCTCTAATAAACCCAACAATGTCACCGCACTCTACAGTATATTGACTCACATATGGGGTCCTGACTTCTATATACACTGCTCAAAAGAATAAAGGGAACACTAAAAAAACACATCCTAGATCTGAATGAATTAAATATTCTTATTAAATACTTTTTTCTTTACATATTTGAATGTGCTGACAACAAAAACACACAAAAATTATCAATGGAAATCAAATTATCAACCCATGGAGGTCTGGATTTGGAGTCACACTCAAAATTAAAGTGGAAAATAACACTACAGGCTGATCCAACTTTGATGTAATGTCCTTAAAACAAGTCAAAATGAGGCTCAGTAGTGTGTGTGGCCTCCACGTGCCTGTATGACCTCCCGACAATGCCTGGGCATGCTCCTGATGAAGTCGCTCTGGATAAGAGCGTCTGCTAAATGACTTAAATGTAAAATGTAAATGTGGCGGATGGTCTCCTGAGGGATCTCCTCCCAGACCTGGACTAAAGCATCCGCCAACTCCTGGACAGTCTGTGGTGCAACGTGGCATTGGTGGATGGAGCGAGACATGATGTCCCAGATGTGCTCAATTGGATTCAGGTCTGGGGAATGGGCGGGCCAGTCCATAGCATCAATGCCTTCCTCTTGCAGGAACTGCTGACACACTCCAGCCACATGAGGTCAAGCATGGTCTTGCATTAGGAGGAACCCAGGGCCAACCGCACCAGCATATGGTCTCACAAGGGGTCTGAGGATCTCATCTCGGTACCTAATGGCAGTCAGGCTACCTCTGGCGAGCACATGGAGGGCTGTGCGACCCCCCAAATAAATGCCACCCCACACCATGACTGACCCACCGCCAAACCGGTCATGCTGGAGGATGTTGCAGGCAGCAGAACGTTCTCCACGGCGTCTCCAGACTCTGTCACGTCTGTCACATGTGCTCAGTGTGAACCTGCTTTCTGTGAAGAGCACAGGGCGCCAGTGGCAAATTTGCCAATCTTGGTGTTCTCTGGCAAATGCCAAACGTCCTGCACGGTGTTGGGCTGTAAGCACAACCCCCACCTGTGTACGTCGGGCCCTCATACCACCCTCATGGAGTCTGTTTCTGACCGGCAGCCAGACAGCAGAATCCATGAGGCCAGCCAACAAGCCCACCAGGCAGGCAGGGAGGCAGGCAGGTTCCCAGGTGCTGGCCAGGCTTGGTGAATGGAGCTAGCAGGAGATAGCATTACAGCCATCCGTGGTAATCAAAGACCTCATGATTACAATGGTAACCCATTATCTACTGTCATCTGGGGAGGCAAGCCATCAATAAGGGACCTGGACAGACAGACAACCCGTGTCTGAGACAATTAAATAACCTCCCTCCCTTCTCCACAGTGATGAAAAACAGCAACAAAGCCAGACAGTCAGACAGACAGAGACAGTGTCGTGAGTCAGGGTACTGGTCACCTCCACACACTGACCATCCTCCCCACACTGACCATCCTCCACACACTGACCATCCTCCACACACTGACCATCCAATCTCTGACCACCACACCACCTAAACCATTATTGTCATCTGAATTTAAAATGCAGCTCTCAGACACAGAAGGCTCTCAGCCAATTACAGGGCGGAATTAGCAGTGGGCGGGCGCATGTGTCATATGAGACAACCAATTAAAATCACTTATGGATAGGATAATATCCAGCGCTTTAGGCCAGAACAAAAGGGCTTTGGGGGGATTATCCCTGGCGTAACCTGATCTCATTCTCTCTCCATCACACTGATCCCAGAGCAGCGGCTGCAGGCTGGAGAGGCTGCTATAGACGCCCTGTATGAACTGCAGGCTGGCTCCACAGACAGGGTTAATGAGTACAGGGCTACATGATACATGGCATACTACAAACTGACCCAGACAGACATAGATAAGACAGAGAAGCCCATTGAAACACAAACACCAAACCACCCTCCCTCCCACACACACACACACACACACACACACACACACACACACACACACACACACACACACACACACACACACACACACACACACACACACACACACACACACACACACACACACACACACACACACACACACACACACACACACACACACACACACACACACACACACACACACACACACACACACACATAGACAGGCATTCCACCAGCATCACTACCACTTAGGCCTTTCAGAAATCACATAGCATTCCTTGAATACTGAACACAAGTGCTTTTCTTCTCATGGACTATTATAACACACACACACACGTGGAGATGCATAGAGAAAGTATAGAAAGAGAACCATAATGCTTAACAGTACCCAGGGTTAGCCACCCAGACAAACCCATTGAGATGCCACCTGTCAGATGGACACATGTCAAACATCTATTTGTCTTTCAGACAACATCCAGAAAGTTAGAAATATGGTCTGGCTTATTTTACTGAGGCCTGTTGGTTTAACTCTGTCTGTTTCAGCCCATCAAACTAATGCTCCATGGAATCGTCTTCAAACAGGAACTCTTTAACTATTTAAAATACTTTTACGCTCCGGTCCAGCAATAGAGCCAACATCCCATTCTGAATGACTGGAAGGTTAAGTATTGATAATGCTGGTGAGATCACTGGTGACTTTATAATCACAGCAGGGAACCCTCTCTCCTGCTCTATCTCCTGCTCTATCTCCTGCTTTATCTCCTGCTCTCTCTCTCTCTCTCTCTCTCTCTCTCTCTCTCTCTCTCTCTCCTGCTCTCTCTCTCTCTCTGTGCTATCTCCTGCTCTATCTCCTGCTCTCTCTCCTGCTCTCTCTCCTGCTCTATCTCCTGCTCTCTCTCTCTCTCTCTCTCTCTCTCCCTCCCTCCCCCTCTCTCCCTCTCCCTCTCCCTCTCCCTCTCCCAGTCTCACCCTCGTTCCCAATGAACATTGAGTTCAACACAGCCAGCCAAAACCAGCATGTACTACCGGCCAGGGCTCCAACTCCGAGCCTGCTAACTAGCTAGAAACTAGCGCTAGCCATCCACAGCTGCTTTAGTGACATGCTAGGTCTGGATGCTCCCTTTGCCTTTCACCTAAGCCCACATTAATTCTACCCCATGCATATTTTCAAGGAACACCTCCCTCCGCAGAAAACCATAGAAAGTCAGTGTAGGCTAAGTTTAAACTGGCTCCATTAAGTGTACTTTGATGTAGCCTGCACTGTTTGGTTGGTTTCTCTAAAGTTTGGGTTACAGCATCCACAAACAATGGTCAGGGTTTTAGGGAGGTGTTGCTGATCTTCTGCTACATCTGGTGTCTGGAACACCAGTGGGATTGTGGAGAACAGCATTGTCAGGTTGTCGTGGTGTGGTGGGAATAGTCCACAGTCCACGCATCTCCCCCGAGCCCCTACCACCACCACCACAATGACATGTTTTTACGGGGTCAGGATGGGAAAAGAAAAGAAAAGGCACAAAAGATGGGGTAGAAAGGGAAAACATCAGAAAAATAAAGGATAAGAGCTTGAGAACAGAGCTTGACTGATATAAGATCAGGAAGCACCAGCACCAGTGACTATACAAAAGTGGTCAGGTGAAGCAGATGCTAAACTCTAACCCGGAAGCTTATAAGAAATCCTGCTATGCCCTCCGACAAACCATCGAACAGGCAAAGCGTCAATACAGGATTAAGATCGAATCGTACTACACCGGCTCTGACGCTAGTCAGATGTGGCAGGGCTTGCAAACTGTTACAGACTACAAAGGGAAGCACAGCCAAGAGCTGCCCAGTGTCACAAGCCTACCAGACGAGCTAACTAACTTTTATGCTCACTTCGAGGCAAGCAACATGGAAACATGCATGAGAGCATCAGCTGTTCTGGACGACTGTGTGATCACGCTCTCCGCAGCAGAAGTGAGTAAGACCTTTAAACAGGTCAACATTCACAAGGCCGTGGGGCCAGATGGATTACCAGAATGTGTACTCCGAGCATGTGCTGACCAACTGACAAGTATCTTCACTGACATTTTCAACCTCTCCCTGTCCGAGTCTGTAATACCAACATGTTTCAAGCAGACCACCATAGTCCCTGTGCCCAAGAACACTAAGGTAACCTGCCTAACACTAAGGTAACATGAGTGCTACCGACCCGTAGCACTCACGTCTGTAGCCAATAAAATATTTGAAAGGCTGGTCATGGCTCACATCAACACCATTATCCCAGAAATTCTAGACCCACTCCAATTTGCATACTGCACCAATAGATCCACAGATGATGCAATCTCTATTGCACTCCACACTGCCCTTTCCCACCTGGACAAAAGGAACACCTATGTGAGAATGCTATTCATTGACTACAGCTCAGCGTTCAACACTATAGTGCCCTCTAAGCTCATCACTAAACACCTCCCTCTGCAACTGGATCATGTACTTCCTGACAGGCCGCCTCCAGGTGGTAAGGGTAGGTAACAACACATCCACCACGCAGATCCTCAACACGGGGGCCCCTCACTGCCTGGTATGGCTTCTAAACAGCTTCTACCCTCAAGCCATAAGAGTCCTGAACAGCTAATCAAATGGCTATCCAGACTATTTGTATTGCCCCCCCTCACTACACTGCTGCTACTCTTTGTTGTTATCTATGCATAGCCACTTTAATAACTCTACCTACATGTACATAACTACCTCAATTACCTCGACACTGGTGTCCCCCGCACATTGACACATTGACTCTGTACCGGAGGCCCCTGTATATAGCCCAGCTATTGTTACTTACTGCTGCTCTTTAATTATGTATCATTCTTATCTCTTCCTTTTTTAGGGATTTTCTTAAATTGCATTGTAGGTTAAGGGCTTGTAAGTAAGCATTTAACTGTATGGTCTACACCTGTCGTATTCGGCTCACGTGACAAATACAATTTAATTTATTTGATGAGAACAGTTCTGTCAGTTCAAATGAAGAGACTTTGGAGACATATCAGGTAAACAAAGAATTTAAGTTACATTTAAGTGGGTTAAGTATTTAGAGGAATACAGATGCTTGCCTTTAAGTCTGTAAATTAAGGCACAAACTAAGCCTTATTATCCCTTATACTGTAAGAATGCCCAATTTGGGCAATCCCTGTACTGAATCAGTTTCTGGTATCATCAATTATGGATTCTGTCCAATACCCTGCTACGATATCTAGCTCTACAAAACCCCAGTATTTGTCCTGAAATGGAAAGCCCAGAGGTAACAAATCACTGTACAAAAGAAATGATTGAACAAAGCAATCTGACCTTTTATATAATTAAGCTGAAACATTAACATCACTTTCTCTCTCTCCCTTTTCTCTCTCTCCCCTGTCAGAATAACTGGTTTGCCAGTCAGTCCATCCAACGAGCCGAGCATTGGCACTCTGTGGCAGCTTAATCTATGATTTCAGCCCAGCAGCTCTGAGGGGCCAAGTTGGCTCAGGCCCATCTGGATCAGGTCTGCTCCACTCCACTCAGCCACAAAGCAACAGTGGTGATTACCTCGATGCTGCAGGACTGAACAGTGGTCATGGTGGTGTGGTTATAAATATAAGCCCCTGATCGTTCGTCTTCATAAACAGAGGTTTGGAGGTAGTGTGGGAACCCGACCGGCAGGCAGAAAGGCTGCTGGCCTCAGGTCAGCGTCGGCCATGTTGCTTCAGCAGCTGGTGACGTCCCTCTGGAGGAGGAAGACTGGGCAGAAAACCAAAAGAGAGGAGGAGAGGTATAAAGAGGGATGGCTGGCAGAGAGAGAAATGGAGGACATGGTGATAGAGGCTGGATACTGTAGTTCTGGGCCAAAGGGCACTGGTTCACTTGGACTGGGAAATTGTGGTGCGCTGGTAGAGGCCAAGGCTTCTCCATGACAACTCCAGACTGAATAAATATTACAGGAGGAAAGGATGTCAGCTTGCGGTATGTTTTTTCTCAAAGAGAATGTAATGACAAAGGATTGTCATCAAAGACAAATATTTTCCATAACAATACTGCCCAACCACACAGTCACATGAATGGTGTTATTATCCACCAGGTCAAAAGTCTCCATTAGCTTGTGCCACATTCAGACGACACGACTATGTATGGGCTTGTGAACAACAAGCATGGCAGGGATTGGCATCTGTGATGGAGTACCCGGTTGGCCAGCCCATGCTTGGAACAGTGGGATCCTCCAGTGGTCTGCCCTGGCCAGGCTGTCCACTAATCCTACCCTGGAAAAGCCCCCTTCTGCCCAGCCTGCCCAGCTCAGTGTGCCCGCCCTGCGCTGCGGAGCCACATTAGCATCAGGGGTTAGGCTTCTAATGCTGCCAGCTGTGTACGGCTGCCCCAGACCCAGCCACGTCAGTCCCAGCCGGGCAAGGGAGGGAGGGGTGGGGGGCGTTATCCCCAGGAGGTCAGCGAGGCTGGAGTGCCCTCTTGTGTCGAGGGGTGTAAATCTTTCATCTGTCCTGCAGTACAGTACAGATAGAGACAGAAATAGAGCTACTGTAAACAGAGTAATTCAGCAGGCCGTATAGCACATAGAGAGATAGAGATATACTGAACAGAGCAGGGCAGCAGTACAGTACAGCAGAGAGATAGAGCTATACTGACAGAGCATGACAGCAGTACAGTACAACAGAGAGATAGAGATATACTGACAGAGCAGGGCAACAGTACAGTACAGCAGAGAGATAGAGACACAGCTATACTGAACAGAGCAGGGCAGCAGTACAGTACAACAGAGAGATAGAGATATACTGACAGAGCAGGGCAGCAGTACAGTACAACAGAGAGATAGAGATATACTGAACAGAGCAGGACAGCAGTACAGTACAACAGAGAGATAGAGATATACTGACAGAGCAGGGCAGCAGTACAGTACAGCAGAGAGATAGAGATATACTGAACAGAGCAGGACAGCAGTACAGTACAGCAGAGAGATAGAGACACAGCTATACTGAACAGAGCAGGGCAGCAGTACAACAGAGAGATAGAGATATACTGAACAGAGCAGGGCAGCAGTACAGTACAACAGAGAGATAGAGGTATACTGAACAGAGCAGGGAAACAGTACAACAGACATATATAAATATACTGAAGAGAGCAGGGCAGCAGTACAACAGAGAGATAGAGATATACTGACAGAGCAGGGCAGCAGTACAACAGAGAGATAGAGATATACTGAACAGAGCAGGACAACAGTACAGAACAACAGAGAGACAGAGATAGACTGAACAGAGCAGGGCAACAGTACAGTACAACAGAGAGATAGAGATATACTGAACAGAGCAGGGCAGCAGTACAACAGAGAGTTAGAGATATAATGAACAGAGCAGGGCAGCAGTACAACAGAGAGATAGAGATATAATGAACAGAGCAGGGCAGCAGTACAACAGAGAGATAAAGATATACTGAACAGAGCAGGGCAACAGTACAGTACAACAGAGAGATAGAGATATACTGAACAGAGCAGGGCAACTTTACAGTACAACAGAGAGATAGAGATATACTGAACAGAGCAGGGCAACAGTACAGTACAACAGAGAGATAGAGATATACTGAACAGAGCAGGGCAACAGTACAGTACAACAGAGAGATAGAGATATACTGAACAGAGCAGGGCAGAGCAGAGCTGGCGACACTCAGTGCATTCACACTTAAACAGTCAATAATTGGCCTCATTGATGTATAAAATATATCCCACAGAGCCATGTAAAACACCATAAGGAAGGCATGGCTGAATTGTTCATGCGCTACTCTCCCTTGGAATGAAGAAGAAGGAAGAAGAAGAAGAAGGAAGAAGAAGAAGAAGAAGAAGAAGAAGAAGAAGAAGAAGAAAAAGGAAGAAGAGGAAGAAGAAGAGAGAGATGAAAAAACAGCAATGATTATTAACAAGACTTTACATGGCCTGGAGTGTGATCATAGCGTGGTGTCTGTGTTTTCACCGTGCATCCCCTTCTTTCTACTAAAGAGTCTCCATTCCTAGAAGACGTTACTTGGGAAACTCATTTGAGGAGAAAAATGCCTGATGTCAATTAGCATACAGGCAAGGGTAATGGTAATTATGATGTGCAACCTTTTAGGTAGCTTAATTGGGGCCACTTATGCTTTAATGCTCTCACCGAGCAGGTCGGGGATGAGACACACAGAGCAAATGGACAGTATTGGAGCACCATGTGCCTCAAATCTACAGTACACAAGTGTCCAACAAAGCTAACTATGCTAACAACCTCGATACGAATAATCTGGATCTCTCCCTCGATGGTCCCTTGATGCCTATTAGGAGTTTGAATTCCCCACACTGCCACAGTTAAAGGACCATGACACAACAGACCACCACTTATTATGTGGTCGTAAAGGGTGGGATGGTCAGTTTAGTTCAAGTCACACTTAACGGTATTCTATAGAAGCGCATAGCTATACTTACGTTATTCTATAAATGCTATCACAATGCCTTTAATTATGTGGGTCTGAGCTACTAAGGTCTAGTTACTAGTGCTGTAGTTTCTCATTATCCCCATAAAGAATGTTACATCGTGGTAGTGGTAAGTCACATAATGAATCTGGATGTACTTTTATATCAGCAATACACTGAGATTTCTCTTAAAACCCATCACAGATTTGTATGGCTTCAACTGAAAAAATATCTGAAATATTAAATATAGAATTGCATAAGCCTACTGTATCCAACTACTCCTGAAGTCTGTGTATATATATATATATTCAGATGCAGTCCTCATAATTATCCAGAAAGGAAAATGCAGCAGACATGTTGATGGGGAGTTATCAATGAAAAATGACATCTTGTTAAGTTAGGAATTCTCTTTGTGTTAGCAAGGTTTCTCTAGTTAATAACGCACCTTTCTTCATCTGCCCTGCTGTAATTGGAATGCACAGTGAAAATGCCTGTCTTATTTCAGCCCAGAAAAGAACAATGAATGAAATGGAAATCACACCAAGGCGATAGGCTTTCTAATCAATGCTGTAACTCAGTGTTCCAAAGGAGGGTTGTACTTTTTAATGAGGACAGAGGGATTTGTAACTCCCAGCTTCTCTACCAAAGGAGATTATAGGTCCAATTATGAGACTTTCACTTCAACTGTGGAGAGAAACTCATGTCTTTGTTATGGGAGGACTGTTAGTTGTTGCTGTTGTTCTCAGACAAAACTCTTCTAAACATGAGGATGTGTCTACAGTGTTAGACTCCAAACTACCTCCCATATCTAGGATAGTATATTGTCTGAGAGATGAGGTAAGGGCTTCAGTCATTTGAGAGAGAGAGAGAGAGAGAGAGAAAGAGAGAGAGAGAGAAATGGAGAGGTACAGAGAGGTACAGAGAGAAAGAGGTAGAGAGAGCGAGAGAGAGAAAGAGAGAGAGAGAGAAATGGAGAGGTACAGAGAGTGAGAGAGAGAAATGGAGAGGTACAGAGAGAGAGAGAGAGATAGAGAGAGAGAGACATGGAGAAGAGAGAGAAAGAGAGAGAAAGAGAGCGAGAGCGAGAAAGAGGTAGAGAGAGAGAGGAATAAGTAGATAAAGAGGTTGATAGAGAGAGAGAGGTAGATAGAGAGAGAGAAATACATAGATAGAGAGAGCGAGGTAGATAGAGAGAGGGAGAAATAAGTAGATAGAAAGAGAGAGGTAGGAAGAGAGAGAGAGGTAGATAGAGAGAGAAGTGGAGAGGTACAGAGAGAGAGAGAGAAATAGAGTAGAGAGAGAGAGAGAGAGAGAGAAAGAGAGCGACAAAGAGGTAGAGAGAGAAAGATGTAGATAGAGAGAAATAAGTAGATAGAGAGATAGGTAGATAGAGACAGAGAGAGAGAGAGAGAGAGAGAGAAAGCCCTTGAATTGAATTGAATTGAATTGAGAGATAGAGAGAGAGGAAGGAAGAGAGAGAAGAGAAGAAGAGAAAGAACATCTGTGTGTGAGCATGCATGTGTGTGTGTGTGTGTTTATTTTAAGTGTGTGTGCGTGTGTGTGTGTGTGTGTGTGTGTGTGTGTGTGTGTGTGTGTGTGTGTGTGTGTGTGTGTGACCCATCATGTTTCCTCACACAGTGTCATGAAGCAGGCGGTAGTGTAAGAGGTCAGGTCAGACGTGGCAGTGACCTCCCCATCACCGAGGCACCGTGTCACCTTCCGGGCAGGCCAAACAAACAGGGCACACATACACACACACATACACACACACACACAGACACCACAACACACACACATACACCCAAACACCCCACACCACACACACAAACACACACTGGCCTCGGGCATGCCGGCTCTGCAGGGTGGCCCTGCCAGGTCACGCTACCCCTCTCTCCCTCCCTCCTCCATAGTCTGATTGATGCTGCTCATTATTTTAACCCCAGAAACAGAGGACAATTACAAACACAGAGATGAGGGGATGAGGGGAGAGGTTATTCATCCATGCCCAGAGGTCAGAGAGAACTGGGCGAGGGGTAAAAGGAGGAGAGATGAGATGAACTATGTGTCTGTGTTTACAACAGAGGGGTTGTATCCTGTAGCTACACCAGGTCACACATGACTGTCACAACCAGCAACTCCTATCTAATGGATGTGGCTCTGGCCTGTGACTAATGTCACTTGTCTGATGTTCTGTCACATGGTAGCTGTGTCGCTGCCTCATATTGAAAAAGTAGACTGTCACTGCTATAGTGACTCTTCCTGACATTTCCATTCCTTCAACTATAAGACCTGTACCCTTCTGATCCCAAGAGCCAACATTACTCACTAAGAGACACTTCCATTGTGCTCCAGCTAGAAGTTTGAAGAGCCATACTATTTCATAATGAAATGGTGAAACTGTAGCGTAGTGCCCCAAAATGAAATACTGCCTGTTCTGAAAAACAGGAAAACAACCCAGTACTATTTTAATGTGTTTTTTATTCTCCCCATATTGTCTCTGATTGTTTTGGATAATTTAAACAGAATGTGAAGGAATGAGGGGTGTATGTCATCTCAGCTCACTGAACTACCTATATTTACCTCTGAAAGTGAATTCTTTATGAGACTACGAATATCAAAGACAGGAGGATCAAAGTGGATTTAATAAGCCAGCTAGTGTTCTTGGAAAACCTGGACTTTCATCTAGTGCATTTTCCTTGGTTTCTTCAGGTTGGGATTATGCCAAGGATCGACACCAAAGGCAAAACATCTGTAGTCACATTGGCATCACGTATTCTTTAATTTGTTAGTCTGTTAAACCTTTGTAGCTGGAAAATGTCCCAGCAGCTAGCAAGTTGCCTCTTCGACTGTCTGTCTCAGTTTTTTCTACCCCCCAATGAAATGTGGTTGTCATTTAAAAGGAGTGTCTCCTCTCTTATATTGCACACGTTAGCTTTGTTTTCCCCAACTGCCTGGGATGTTAATGGAGTCCATGATCTGGAGAGGACAGGAGCAGAGAGGCAGACAGACACTGCAGGACTGGCAGGCAGTAGTGCACGTCAGGAGTGGACGTCTCACGTCTCCTGCAGACAAACACCAAACACAGGCTGGTTCTGTTTCAAGAAACTGCTACTTTCTCCAGGAGTTATGGGGCTGTTTTAAACGGGACAGTTCACCCTCTGCTTAGCTATGCTGGAGAAGATTTAACACCTAATAGAGCTCTATTAAAGCTAGAAATGCCACATGGGGAATGATTACTTTTTGTCATCTCTATCTGAAAAAAGTACACTGCCACTGAGCTGAAACTGATCAAACAAAAACACTGACTCGGGAAATTAGTTTTTGTGCTTCATCCATCCATGTTCCCTCCATAATAACTTGAAAAGAATCCCAACATGCAGCCCAGTGGTAAGAACTGGTTGAAATTAGGGATGCAGGATATATCTGTAAACATATCGGGATCGGACGATATTAGCTAAAAATGACAACATCGGCATCGGCCCGATGTCTAGTTTAACGACGATGTGCAAAATCGATGTCAAAGCTGACGTGCATACCTATATACCCATATACTGTACCTATAAGGTACATGACGCAATGTTGCGCCACACATGGAACACAGCATTTCTAACCTAGCCCACAATGTCTGCTGTGTGGGTTGAGCAGTCAACAAGTCCAGCAGTCAACAGGTCCAGCAGTCAACAAGTCCAGCAGTCAACAAGTCCAGCAGTCAACAAGTCCAGCAGTCAACAAGTCCAGTACTCAACAAGTCCAGCAGTCAACAGGTCCAGCAGTCAACAAGTCCAGCAGTCAACAAGTCCAGCAGTCAACAAGTCCAGCAGTCAACAGGTCCAGCAGTCAACAGGTCCTGCAGTCAACAGGTCCAGCAGTCAACAAGTCCAGTAGTCAACAAGTCCAGCAGTCAACAAGTCCAGCAGTCAACAGGTCCAGCAGTCAACAAGTCCAGCAGTCAACAAGTCCAGCAGTCAACAGGTCCAGCAGTCAACAAGTCCAGCAGTCAACAAGTCCAGCAGTCAACAGGTCCAGCAGTCAACAAGTCCAGCAGTCAACAAGTCCAGCAGTCAACAAGTCCAGCAGTCATTTGGAAGAGTAAGAAAATTCAAAAGGCAAATCCAAGGGAATTCATTGGCCTTGACCATCAACCTTTCTCTATTGCGGGTGATGTTGACTTTCGCTGACTGGTCGAGTACCGGTACACACTACCAAGTGAGCTATTTTTCAGATGTTGCCCTACCAGAGTTACACAGTAATAGCGTCACTGCTATTAGCTTCACGACTGACATTTCGACTAGCGATATCAGACCCATGAGCATGCTGAGTATGACAGCACAGTGGATCGTCATGGATTTCGTACTGAGGAAAGTAGTATTGCATACTCATGAATCTGCTGCCATTTCAATGGCATTTGTGAACATGTTTGAAACTTGGAAACATGAACCCACTAGCTCTCTCCATTCGAACAACTGACTTGAGAAAAAAGCTCTTCAACTGCGCCTGCAGCAGACGTGATACCCTCTGTCATGGCATTGAAATGCCCGCTCAACAAAACTGCCGACACAGGCTGTGAACAAGCTATTGGGTGGCATTCTCTCTTTACTGTGTCGCCAACATGCTCGATGCTAGGCGCACTGTGTTTGAAGGTAGGCCTTGAAGTACATCCACAGGTACACCTAAAATTATGTCAATTAGCTTATCAGAAGCTTCTAAAGCCATTACATAATTTTCTGGAATTTTCCAAGCTGTTTAAAGGCACAGTCAACTTAGTGTATGTAAACTTCTGACCCACTGGAATTGTAATCGAGTGAATTATAAGTGAAAAAATCTGTTTGTAAACAATTGTTGGAAAAATTACTTGTGTCAGGCACAAAGTATATGTCCTGACCGACTTGCCAAAACTATAGTTTGTTAACAAGACATTTGTGGAGTGGTTGAAAAATGAGTTTCTTGACTCCAACCTAAGTGCATGTAAACAGCCGACTTCAACTGTACGTAAATGCCAACAAAATACGTTTTTGGTCAGTGTGTTTGTGTGTACAAATTCTTATTTACAAAGACGGCCTACACCGGCCAAAACCGGATGACACTGGGCCATTTGTGCGTGTTGAAACTACATTATTATAATGTGTACAATACCAACATACAGCTGGCTGGTTATACGATGACCCGGCAGGATAGAACAGCGGCGTCTGGTAAGACAAGGTATGTATTTTTGTAAACAACAGCTGGTGCGCGATATCTAAGGAAGTCTCGAGCTAATGCTCGTCTGAGGTCGAGTTTCTCATGATAAGCTGCAGACCACATTACATACCGAGAGAGACTTCACCCATATTCTTTGTAGCTGTTTACATGCCACCACAGTCAGAGGCTTGCACTAAGATAGCATTGAATGAGCTGTATTCCGCCAAAATGACTTTTATCTCTTATTTTTGTATCTCTTTTTTATCTCTTACCTGTTGTTCAGGGGCTCGTAAGTAAGCATTTCACTGTAAGGTCTACTACACCTGGAGTATTCGGTGCATGTGACTAATAAAATGTGATTTGATTGATTTGAAATAGTAGCCAGGAAAAGGTTGCTGTTGGGAGGACTTGATAACTGTGGTATCACTGCAGAGACCGAAAAGAGAGGATGGGGGAGAGTGGCCGAGTCTGTCCCTGCCGTCGGGGGTATGGCAAGGGAGAGTGACCGAGTCTGTCCCTGCCGTCAGGGGTATGGCAAGGGAGAGTGGCCGAGTCTGTCCCTGCCGTCAGGGGTATGGCAAGGGAGAGTGACCGAGTCTGTCCCTGCCGTCAGGGGTATGGCAAGGGAGAGTGACCGTCAAGGGTATGTCTGTCCCTGCCGTCAGGGGTATGGCAAGGGAGAGTGGCCGAGTCTGTCCCTGCCGTCGGGGGGCAAGGGAGAGTCGGGGGTAAGGGAGAGTGACCGAGTGGCAAGGGAGAGTGGCCGAGTCTGTCCCTGCCGTCGGGGGTATGGCAAGGGAGAGTGGCCGAGTCTGTCCCTGCCGTCAGGGGTATGGCAAGGGAGAGTGGCCGAGTCTGTCGCTGCCGTCAGGGGTATGGCAAGGGAGAGTGACCGAGTCTGTCCCTGCCGTCAGGGGTATGGCAAGGGAGAGTGACCGAGTCTGTCCCTGCCGTCGGGGGTATGGCAAGGGAAAGTGGCCGAGTCTGTCCCTGCCGTCGGGGGTATGGCAAGGGAGAGTGACCGAGTCTGTCCCTGCCGTCAGGTGTATGGCAAGGGAGAGTGGTCAAGTCTGTCCCTGCCGTCAGGGGTATGGCAAGGGAGAGTGGCCGAGTCTGTCCCTGCCGTCAGGGGTATGGCAAGGGAGAGTGGCCGAGTCTGTCCCTGCCGTCAGGGGTATGGCAAGGGAGAGTGGCCGAGTCTGTCCCTGCCGTCAGGGGTATGGCAAGGGAGAGTGGCCGAGTCTGTCCCTGCCGTCAGGGGTATGGCAAGGGAGAGTGGCCGAGTCTCTGCCTGCCGTCAGGGGTATGGCAAGGGAGAGTGGCCGAGTCTGTCCCTGCCGTCAGGGGTATGGCAAGGGAGAGTGGCCGAGTCTGTCCCTGCCGTCAGGGGTATGGCAAGGGAGAGTGGCCGAGTCTGTCCCTGCCGTCGGGGGTATGGCAAGGGAGAGTGGCCGAGTCTGTCCCTGCCGTCGGGGGTATGGCAAGGGAGAGTGACCGAGTCTGTCCCTGCCGTCGGGGGTATGGCAAGGGAGAGTGGCCGAGTCTGTCCCTGCCGTCGGGGGTATGGCAAGGGAGAGTTATTATCTAGCTAGCTAGATAATGCAGGTTTAATTTGTTTTCTTGCTGTATCTAAATATCTGGTAGCCAACTGTGTCTGTAGCGCAATAAAGCGTTAATGGTTACAAAAGTATCAATTTGTCTCAAGACTAGGGTTGAGCTGTCCTAAAGTTAAGTACATTTCCAAGAATTAATCCTAAAACATTATTTTCAGTAATCCCATTTCTTCTTAACTTTTTTCTTAGGAAGAAACATAGGAAAAAAATTAAGAACATTTCTAATAACTGTGTTGTGTTTGCTTAACTTTCTTCATAAGTCCATAGTTGGCAGTTAAGAAGAAATGTCTTCTTAAGGTTTTGTGAATCTGGCCCCAGACTAGGTCAGGTCATGTCTCTGGGGTATACTGTACTGTCATCCAACTGTAGATACATGTTAGGAAAATACTTCATGAAGAAAACCAACATACATATTAAGTCTATAACTATACGGTGTCAGGTAGAATATTAGTTGAAATAGAGGACAAAGAAGCACAAACAATTTCACAATTCAGAGATGGAGCACTGTTTACAAAGGTTAGCTGGAGACTTCTGCTTTTCCAACATTGTTATACAGTACAAGATTCCTTGCACACACACAAACACACACACATACAAACACACACACACACACAAATACACACATAAGCACACACACAAACACCCACACCCACATCCACACACCCACAACTCCTGTGTGTCTGCATCAGCATAACCTCAGGCTTCACTAGAGATCCGGTGTGATCAGCCTGGCTGTGAGCAGCTGTGAGGAGAAGAGCAGTTATAATGGAGTGTGCCACATAGTCTTTACATGTTGTCTCCTTCAAACATCTCACTGATTACAACTGGATTCAATTAAAACGCATGGCAGGCGGCTGGGCTACCTTGTAAAACACACTCAGAGCACGCACACACGCACACACGCAGACGCACACATGCACACACACACGCACGCACGCACGCACGCACGCACACACACACACACACACACACACACACACACACACACACACACACACACACACACACACACACACACACACACACACACACACACACACACACGCAGACACACACACGCACACACGCACACGCACACACACAGACACACACACACACACACACACACACACACACACACACACACACACACACACACACACACACACACACACACACACACACACACACACACACACACACACACACACTAAGACTCCCTCCCCAGCCTGGGCGGCTGGTTGCATGGATGATTAACATTTCATGTTAATGATAGGGTTACGTGCAGAGCAATACACTGGGGTTAAGTAATGATAATAACAGCACAGCTCCAACCACATCTGTAATAATGCTGTCTGCACAGCTACTGATCATGCTGGAATGACTGTGTAGTCTGGTGTCACGTTCACTCAGAGCAGTTCACTGAGCAGACAGTGAGATCAGACAGCCTTTATGAAACATAGAAGGGAGAAGGCCTCTTCACATAGGGGTATTACTACACACCTACACATATGAATATAATGTCACCGTGTTTCACTACAAAGTCAAGGAATTGCTAGTGGTGAAAATATTGTCGGCATTTTAAAGCGGTAACCTTCACTTAGCAAGCTGTTTACAAGGCATTGACACAATATCATCAATCATTCTAAGTAGTACTGGTCCAATGGGAGAATTAGAGAGAATTACAGATGTCACAGACCATCAAGCAAAACACCCCATGTCTGTCTTAATGTGTCTGGCTTTGTGTGTGTGTGTGTGTGTGTGTGTGTGTGTGTGTGTGTGTGTGTGTGTGTGTGTGTGTGTGTGTGTGTGTGTGTGTGTGTGTGTGTGTGTGTGTGTGTGTGTGTGTTCGTGTGTGTGTCTGCGTGTGTGTGTCTGCGTGTGTGTGTCTGCGTGCGCGTGTCTGCGTGCGGGGGTGCGTGTGTGTGTCTGCGTGTGTGTGTCTGCGTGTGTGTGTATGCGTGTGTGTGTCTGCGTGTGTGTGTCTGCGTGTGTGTCTGCGTGCGTGTGTCTGCGTGCGTATGTGTGTGTGTGTGTGTCTGCGTGTGTGTGTCTGCGTGTGTGTGTCTGCGTGTGTGTGTCTGCGTGTGTGTGTCTGCGTGCGTGTGTCTGCGTGTGTGTGTCTGCGTATGTGTGTGTGTCTGCGTGTGTGTGTCTGCGTGCGTGTGTCTGCGTGCGTATGTGTGTGTGTGGGTGTGTGTCTGCGTGTGTGTGTCTGCGTGTGTGTGTCTGCGTGCGTGTGTCTGTGTGTGTCTGCGTGCGTGTGTCTGTGTGCGTGTGTCTGCGTGCGTATGTGTGTGTGTGTGTCTGCGTGTGTATGTCTGCGTGTGTGTGTCTGCGTGCGTGTGTCTGCGTGCGTGTGTCTGCGTGCGTGTGTCTGCGTGCGTATGTGTGTGTGTCTGCGATGGACCATTCCCTGGAGCCATTCTCCCCGGGGCAGTATATCCATCACAGCTCAAGCACCCCTCTGACTGATGCCTATAAGGCCCTGGGCCTTCCTCTGGCCCTCCTCCCAATCTTCTAGTCCCCCAGCTCCCCTCTCTCTCTCTGGGGCCACAGCTATGGGCTCCCACCTGCCCCACATAAACATTGACACACGCATGTGCAGTAACACACAGTGCCCTCACTCACACAGTGACTGCACTCACCCCTGTAACGCCCTCATTGGATAATTAGTCCCACAGGCCGGCCTAAAACAAATAGCTTTATTCATTGATTATTAATTCTGTCAGCTTATCCTCTCAATATACCGATTCATACTGTCATCTTGGATGAAATAAGAGCTGAACAGTTGATTTCTACTGTCTATACTGCATGGATGTTGGGTCAGATGCTTTGGAAGAGAGATAGAGATGTGGCTGGGTGAATGAGTGGAGTGACAGAGCAAAAGAGGCAGAAAGAAGGGCTCTCTCTATCCCTCTCTCTATTTAATCATTCATCCCTCCGTCATCTCCCTGACCCGTCGGGTCAAACCACAACAAAGAGACGCAAAATCCCTCCGCAGCCTCATCTCGTCTGGATGAATAATAAAGTCTGAGGTTTGTGATCATAATTAACTATGAAAGATTGATGGCTATAACTTCTTTTTCTGCTGTGGATCCGGAGGTCCCTCTGCGTGTGGTCGTTTAAAGACACAGTGGTCCACAGAAAAAGGAAATAGTGTTTCGTACGGAGCATGTCACTGTTGAATAATTAAGAGCGATATAATTAGCTCACCGTGCTCGTGGGTTAGCAGTATTACCTTGTGGTGCTATTGGTTTAGCATGGATTGTATTAGCTCGCTGTGCTTGTGGGTTAGCATGTTTTGTATAAGCTCCTTGTACCAGTGGGTTAGCATGCTTTGTATTAGCTCGTTTTGCTATTGGGTTAGCATGATTGTATTAGCTTGTTGTGCTTGTAGGTTAGCGAGCTTAACAACAACATATTTGCAGATAAATAGGGGAAAATCTTAAAATAAATATCAGTCACATTTGTCAATTTTTTTTTCAGAATCATATAATTACACCATAATAACACCATCCTATTATAAAATCCTGAAATATTTATACAGGTGATAATGACTTGATTATATCGGCAGGACCAGCGTGTGGTCCTGTGCCTCAGTGAAGTCAAAGCCTTTCCTGGTTGTTTCATCTATATTCATTGTCTACTCTGTTCACTGCTCACCTGCTGCCACACGGCCTACGGTTAAGTGGTCAAGGGTGTATGTGGATCATTAAACCTCTCTCTCTCTCACACACACACACACACACACACACACACACACACACACACACACACACACACACACACACACACACACACACACACACACACACACACACACACACACACACACACACACACACACACACACACACAAATGCACAAACCACTGTACCGTAGATACAGCTGCCTGAGTGTCCGTCTATATCTCCTTCCCTCCTTCCCTCTCTCCCTATCCCTCCCCTGGACAAACTGGAGCCACACCACCTTCTGAATTATCCCTGTTTCTATGACGATGACACCCCTGACCCCAGGGCTGAGGACTGATGTATGGATTGCCCTCCCTCTCCTCTCCCATTCCTCCACTGCTCTGCTCTGACAGATCTATCTTCATCAGCCATGTTATCGCAGAACCTCCTCATAGCCCCATCACTGGGATGCCTGCTTTCAGAGGAGTAAGGAGCTCCTGGAGGAGCGTGTTTGTGTGCTATAGGTAGCCTACAGTATAAATCAGTCAGAATGCCAGTGGCAACACTAACCGCTCGAGTAATTTGCATGACTCAGTTACTGAAACAGTGAAAACCCCTGTGTATGTGTAACAGTATAGCTTCCGTCCCTCTCCTCGCCCCACCTGGGCTAAAACCAGGGACCCTCTCCACTTATCAACAACTGCCTCCTGTGTTGTTATGTGTTAATAAAATTTAGACTACGTTACCCAGCAGGCTAGGCGGATGGTTAAAGAATGCCTTGAATGGCTAAACATGACATTTTCTAGCTGAAGTATATGTTCATTAAAAGTAGTTAAACCTACGCCACCGTTTGTCATTATATAAGGAACAAATATAACATGGTGTCAGATTGGTAGTCGCTATGACGAGACAGAGAAAAGAAAGGAGTAACTGCAAATTTCGGCGATGAACATGGAACATTCTACCACAAGTCAAGTGACGTGAGTAGTCGAAGATGCTAGCTTTCAAGAGCGAGGACAACGAGCCGCAGCAGCGAGAGTGACAGCAGTGAGAGTGACAGCAGCGAGAGTGACAGCAGCGAGAGCGAGGCTGCATTGGAATCTGTTGATGAGCAGGTTGATGAGCAACATACTGAAGTAAGAGAAATTGACACTGTTCCTGTTCTCCGTCATGGATATCAAATCAAATCAAATGTTATTTGTCACATACACATGGTTAGCAGATGTTAATGCGAGTGTAGCGAAATGCTTGTGCTTCCAGTTCCGACAATGCAGTAATAACCAACAAGTAATCTAACTAACAATTCCAAAACTAATATCTTATACACAGTGTAAGGGGATAAAGAATATGTACATAAAGATATGAATGAGTGATGGTGTAGAGCAGCATAGGCAAGATACAGTAGATGGTATCGAGTACAGTATATACATATGAGATGAGTATGTAAACAAAGTGGCATAGTTAAAGTGGCTAGTGATACATGTATTACATAAGGATGCAGTAGATGATAGAGTACAGTATATACGTATACATATGAGATGAATAATGTAGGGTATGTAAACATTATATTAGGTAGCATTGTTTAGAGTGGCTAGTGATATATTTTACATCCTTTCCCATCAATTCCCATTATTGAAGTGGCTGGAGTTGAGTCAGTGTGTTGGCAGCAGCCACTCAATGTTAGTGGTTGCTGTTTAACAGTCTGATGGCCTTGAGATAGAAGCTGTTTTTCAGTCTCTCGGTCCAAGCTTTGATGCACCTGTACTGACCTCGCCTTCTGGATGATAGCGGGGTGAACAGGCAGTGGCTCGGGTGGGTGTTGTCCTTGATGATCTTTACGGCCTTCGGGTGGTGTAGGTGTCTTGGAGGGCAGGTAGTTTTCCCCGGTGAAACGTTGTGCAGACCTCACTACCCTCTGGAGAGCCTTACGGTTGTGGGCGGAGCAGTTGCCGTACCAGGCGGTGATACAGCCCGCCAGGATGCTCTCGATTGTGCATCTGTAGAGGTTTGTGAGTGTTTTTGGTGACAAGCCGAATTTCTTCAGCCTCCTGAGGTTGAAGAGGCGCTGCTGCGCCTTCTTCACGATGCTGTCTGTGTGAGTGGACCAATTTAGTTTGTCTGTGATGTGTATGCCGAGGAACTTAAAACTTACTACCCTCTCCACTACTGTTCCATCGATGTGGATAGGGGGGTGTTCCCTCGGCTGTTTCCTGAAGTCCACAATCATCTCCTTAGTTTTGTTGACGTTGAGTGTGAGGTTATTGTCCTGACACCACACTCCGAGGGCCCTCACCTCCTCCCTGTAGGCCGTCTCGTCGTTGTTGGTAATCAAGCCTACCACTGTTGTGTCGTCTGCAAACTTGATGATTGAGTTGGAGGCGTGCGTGGCCACGCAGTCGTGGGTGAACAGGGAGTACAGGAGAGGGCTCAGAACGCACCCTTGTGGGGCCCCAGTGTTGAGGATCAGCGGGGTGGAGATGTAGTTGCCTACCCTCACCACCTGGTGGCGGCCCGTCAGGGAGTCCAGTACCCAGTTGCACAGGGCGGGGTCGAGACCCAGGGTCTCGAGCTTGATGACGAGCTTGGAGGGTACTATGGTGTTAAATGCCGAGCTGTAGTCGATGAACAGCATTCTCACATAGGTATTCCTCTTGTCCAGATTGGTTAGGGCAGTGTGCAGTGTGGTTGAGATTGCTTCCATTTTTCTGCATGTTATTGGAGAGGATGCATTGGACATTTACAATAGCTTTCAGCAAGACGAGGCAAACTTGACATTGACTGTGCTAATGGCTAAATTTGAGGAGTACTTTGCACCAAGCCAGAATGTCACGTTTGAGAGACACAAGTTTTTCTCTCATGATCAGAAACAGGGAGTCAGTTTTGACCAGTATTTGGCTGAGCTGAACACACTGAGCAAAACGTGTGAATTTGAAAATCTGAAAGACTCACTAGTGAAAGACAGGATAGTCTGTGGCATACTTGATAATGGACCCAAAGAGAGATTGCTGCATGAGCAAGATTGAACTTTGGATAAAGCAGTGAATATGTGTCGAGCAGCTGAAACCACCAGAGCACACGCTAAAGAGCTGTGCAGGGATGAGATGTCAGCAACAAAAAGAGAGGAACACAACACAAAACACTTTACAAAACGAAAACAAACAAAAAAGAGAGATCAAAACACTACATGTGGAAAGTGTGGATTTATGTTTTGTAAATGGAGCGCCCGAAGAACAAGGATGATGTGAGATGCTTCATGGGCATGATCACCTACCTTGCAAAGTTCATACCTCAACTGTCATCACAGTCCGCTCCACTCAGATGTCTTCTGGAACAGAAAAGTGAATGGGAATGGTCCCATGAACAGGAAAACTGCTTCAAAAACCTGAAGAAGACAATCAAAGAAGAGCCAGTGCTCAGGTTCTATGATCCAGAGAAAAGCACAAGGATTTCTGCAGACGCGTCACAGTTTGGCCTGGGAGCAGTTCTTCTGCAACAGTATGACGACACTTGGCAACCCGTCGCTTTTGCATCCAGAGCCTTGACAGGCGCAGACACAAGGTATGCACAAATAGAGAAAGAACTACTGGCAAGCACATACGCTTGCAAAAGTTTCACCAATACGTCTACGGAGATTCTATGAGAATCCAGAGAATGTTGATCAGACTGCAAAAGTATGATGTGAAGATGATCTATACCCCTAGAAAGTTCATGTTAGCTGCCGACACTTTCTCGAGCAGTCAATAAGAAGGAGAGCTTCGACACACAGAACAACACTGAGATTCAGGCCTACGTCGACATGATCGTAGCATCACTTCCTGTGTCTTCTGAGAGAATGGAGCACATCAAAAGAGAGACCGCAGCTGACCAAACAATGACAGAGTTGAAATAAACAACACTGATAGAATGGCCTGCACAGAAAAACAACTGTCCAAGGTGTCACACCCTGACCTTAGTTATCTTTGTTTCCTTTATTATTTTGGTTAGATCAGGGTGTGACAAGGGTGGTGTGTGTGTATTTTGTCTTGTCTATGGTTTTTGTACATCTATGGGGTTTTGGTATGTCTAGGTAATGTAGGTCTATGGTGGCCTGAATTGGTTCCCAATCAGAGGCAGCTGTTTATCGTTGTCTCTGATTGGGGATCCTATTTAGGTTGCCATTTTCCATTTTGGTTTTGTGGGTTATTGTCTATGTGTAGTTGCCTATCAGCACTCGTGTTATATAGCGTCACGTTCATTTAGTTTCTTTGTTATTTTTTTTGTGTTTATTCGTTAATTAAAAGAAGAATGTATGCTTATCACGCGGCGCCTTGGTCTCATCAATATGACGAACGTGACACAAGGAGAATACAGGATTACTGGATGTGCAGAGCAGAACTCACCGTTGTGGATGACATAGTGTTCAAAGGCAACAGGATTGTCATTCCCATGACACTACGCAAAGAAATGCTACAGAAAATACACGAGGGCCACTTGGGTGAGGAGAAATGCAAACGACGAGCACTAGAAGTAATGTACTGGCCAAGAATGAACCAGGAAATCAGCCAGACCACTGCTTCATGTGAACTGTGTTTGACCTACAGGCCAAAGCAGCAAGCAGAGTCGCTAATGCCTCATCCAGTACCCAACAGACCCTACTACAAAGTTGGAGTTGACCTTTTTGACTGCAATGGCAAAAGTCACGTTGTTGTTACCGACTACTACTCAAACTACCCTGAAGTAGCAACACTGCCAACTACCTCCAGCAAAGCTGTAAACACCTACCTGAAATCAGTCGTTGCAAGACATGGGGTTGCATCTGAACTGTACTCGGACAATGGCCCGCAGTTCTCAAGTTCTGAATTCAGATCGTTCGCTGACGACTGGAGATTCCGACACAACACCTCCAGCCCCAACTACCCAAGGTCCAACGGCTTAGCAGAGAGTTCAGTCGAAATTGTCAAAGGTCTGATGAAAAAGGCACACGATGGAAAGGAGGATTTCCTAAAAAATCTGACGATCTAACGCAGCGCACCACTGCAGAACGGACTTTCACCTGCACAAATGTTGATGGGACGTCGCATCAGAACCAACCTACCCATCCATGAGGACTTGCTAAAACCCAGAGGTGCTCACAAAGTCAAACTCGCGAAGGAAAAACGGAAAGACAAACAAAAACAGCGACACGACAAAAGTGCAAGACACTTACCTGAACTGAAACCTGGAGATCATGTACGACTCCGAGACATCACTACAGGAACCTGGATACAGCAAGGGTGTCTGCAGAGAGAAGTTGCACCGCGATCCTATGAGATCCAAACGGAGCATGGATCACAACTGAGACGAAACAGAGTGGATCTAAGGCTTCAGACATTCACTCAAGGGACCGAGGATCATCAGGAGGATACTGCTGAAGCATCAAATGCCTTTAGAAATGGACAATTCAGTCAGAACACCCTGAAAATGAACGCCGTCCAACTGTTTCAGGAAGCACTTCAGCAGAGCCAGAATTGCAAACAATTTCAAAAAAGGGGCACCTGGACTGAATGTTTTGTTATTGTGAAAAGAAATAGAGCCACAATAGAGTATTGTTGGACAGACTATATTTAGTTGAAAAAATATTTTATTTTTAAGAAAGAATATTTGGGGAAAGAAACGTGTGTTTTCAAAAATGGCATGTTATGCAGGTTGAGTAAACAAATGTGATGTGACGTGTAGTTACATAGAAAAGCAGTTTTCTTTTAAAGGAAAGAAGTGTGTTATGTGTTTATAACATTTAGACTACGGTACCCAGCAGGTTGGGCGGATGGTTAAAGAATGCTAAACATGGAGTTTTCTAGCTGAAGTTTATGTTCATTAAAAGTAGTTAAACCTACGCCTAGTTTGTCATTATATAAGGAACAAACATAACACCTCCCACCAAGCATCGTTAGCCATCGCTCCAGCCATCGCTCCATTGCTCTGCAAGGGGAACAAGTACTTCAAGGTCTCAGAGCGAGTGACGTCACCGATTGAAGCGCTATTAGTCATTTCACACCGGTTACATATGGAAGTCAGAGCCATAAAGTCGAATATCTACAGTGTAGATCCAGCCTTCCAACACAGTATTAGTGCCTCTCCCCATCCTCCTGTCTTCTGAAGGCCTCATCCCAACTTCCTGTCTTCTGAATGCCTCCTCCCACCATTCTGTCTTCAGAATGCCTCCTCCTAACATCCTGTCTTCAGAATGCCTCATCCCAACTTCCTGTCTTCTGAATGCCTCATCCCACCATTCTGTCTTCAGAATGCCTCCTCCTAACATCCTGTCTTCAGAATGCCTCATCCCAACATCCTGTCTTCAGAATGCCTCATCCCAACATCCTGTCTTCAGAATGCCTCCTCCCAACATCCTGTCTTCAGAATGCCTCATCCCAACATCCTGTCTTCAGAATGCCTCATCCCAACATCCTGTCTTCAGAATGCCTCATCCCAACATCCTGTCTTCAGAATGCCTCATCCCAACATCCTGTCTTCAGAATGCCTCATCCCAACATCCTGTCTTCAGAATGCCTCATCCCAACATCCTGTCTTCAGAATGCCTCCTCCCAACCTACCCAGATGTAAAGCACTTTTAGATATGTGTGTATTGTTGTGAATTGTTAGATATTACTGCACTACTGGAGCCAGGAACACAAGCATTTCGCTACACCTGCAATAACATCTGCTAAATTTGTGCATGCGACCAATACAATTTGATTTGATTTGATTACCTCAAAGCTAATTAATCCTGATTCAATTAATGAATGTGTCCAGGGAGAGGCTGTGGGGAGGCTGGGAGGGAGGGAGGCTGAGGGGGGTGAGACTGGGAGGGAGAGAATGGGAGGGAGGCTGGGAGGGGGTTTAGATCAAAGGGGAGAGTCTGCTTAGATGATGACGGATGGCTCTTAGTGAGTGGGACTGTTCTAATCAGTGGCCCTTTTCCCATGGTGGAGGTGGCACAAGCAGGGGAGGGAGGGGAGAGGATGGTTGTTTGACAGGGAGGGGACAGGGGGAGGGAGGGAAGAGGATGGCTGATTGACAGGGAGGGGACAGGGGGTAGGAGGGAAGACGAGTGAGGTCCCCTGTGACTCTACACTCTATCTCCTTGAGTGTTGGGGGAGGTCTAGCAAACCAAAAAATCAGAAAGAGAAGAGATAAAGAGAGAGAGAGAGGAACAGATGGGCCAAGTCTCCACCACACACCCATCCCTCCTTCCCTTCATCCCTCGGCTCCTCCACCCCTCCGTCCTAGGAGAGACAGTGTCACTGTGTTAGCGGCACTTTGGCACACATGCTAAAGACAAGCTCCCTCTGCTAAAGGGATAGTTCACACAAATTACATATTGGTTTCCTTACCTTGTAAGGACAAGTTACGACAGCAATCCGTGCTTTGGTTTAGTTTCCATGGCAGTGTATCCAAATGCTAACATTTTAGCGTTTGTGGCACAAATGCCATTCAAGTAATGGGACCAATATTAGCATTTTATGCGTATCATGCCCAAATTATTCGAAAGTATCTCAAATTTATTGTGAAGCTCAACAAAGTCACTTATAGATGATTTGAACATGATCTGAAAAATATTAATATCGGTACCATTACTTGAATGGGATTTGTACCATAAATGCTAAAACGTTAGCATTTGGAAACAGTGCCAACCACTGCCAGGTAAACAAAAACCAAAGGATGGATTGTTGTCATACCTTGTCCATAGACTGCTTACAAGGTAAGGAAACCAATGTGTAATTTTGTAAATGGGTGAACAATTTTTTAGTCTCCTCTCTCTTTGTGCTTTCCCAAACCGCCAGAGACAAGGCCCATCGCGTAGCGCCATAATCAAACAAAACGAAGGCCAGGAGAATTCTTTTGAATTCTTTTGATTAGAAGAAAGAAACTCAAGGAATTCCTCCAGGTATGCATGTGGATTCATACCAAATGGCACCCTATTCCCTACATAGTGCATTATTTTTTACCAAATCCCCATGGGCACTGGTCAAAAGTAGTGAACATAATAGGGAATAGGATATCATTGGGACAAAACCAAAGTCTTGTTTTCTGGAGTGACTTGCGAGAAGTTCCACCAATGGCATGTTTAAAATATACTTTTTTTCAGCACAAACAAACCAGCCTCATTTAAAATGTCACCCTTTTTCTTGTGACTTGTTTGTGCTTCAGTAAACATGGGTTGGGTAAACATGTTATAAATATATTTAGTACTACTCATTAATGTGGTATTTTCTAAGATAATAATTTACCAGTAATTATTAAACAATCATCAATATGTGAGTAAGAAGCTGTCCCCTTTCTTCCTATTTTCAAAGGACAAGAAGAAACAGAAAGCCTGATGGCCCAGTTGAAAGATTTTTGTTCATGTGAGCAATGAACAAATAAACGATTACTGTATGTTCATAACAATGCAGCAGCGGAAGGCAGAGCCTATTCGTCTCTGTGGTGTGTGTGTGTTTTACTAATTGTCCAGCAGATGGAGTGAAGGTAGATTACAGTAGGTGTGTTTGTGTGTGCGCGTGCGTGTAGTGTATGTGCATGTGCGTTTACATGCTCGTGTGTGTGTGTTTTACTAATTGTCCAGCAGATGGAGTGAAGGTAGATTACAGTGTGTGTGTGTGTGTGTATGTGTGTGTGTGTGTGTGTGTGTGTGTGTGTGTGTGTGTGTGTGTGTGTGTGTGTGTGTGTGTGTGTGTGTGTGTGTGTGTGTGTGTGTGTTTGTATCACATTCCATGAGCTCTCCCTTCATTAAGAAAATGATCTCACACACCTCCAGTGAGTGACAGTGAAATCATCCGCTGGAGGCATGATGCCACACAGAGAAGCCAGGCTGAGGTTAGGGGCTCTGAGAACATGTGTGAACGTGTGTGTGTAAATATGTGCGAATGCGTCGGAGAATATGTGTGAACATGTGTGCCTAGGCCAGGATGAAAGGCAGCAACACATGCCGCCAATGAGCGTCAGACTCCCAGAATTACCAGAGTCATTAGGTAGAAGAAGAGAGGAATAATAGTGATGGATTCTTTTCCCACGTCTCCCACTGGAGCAGGGGCTGCCTGACAGTCACAACACACACACCTTGTGTGTGTCATCCTAATCTACACACACACACACTCATCTACTCTGAGAATTGCACAGGTGCTGCCTCGCATGAGGTCTGTACTCCACATCAAAAGGACACCTTTGACATCTCAGATAGGTCACAAACGATGATGCACAGAGATCTTTTGCCACTACAAAGAAAGAACAAAAGAACTGACATGAAAGAGAAGTCAATAAACATATGGCAATTAATAAAACATGTTTCTACTGAATTCACTACAAAGGTTGTTTTTTTACAGACACACACCCAACAAAAGAAAAAAAGCAGTTGAGTCAATAGTGACTGAAAGTGTGTGGAACCATCCAGTAGAGTTTGTCATGCTGTAGGTCTGATTTACCTCCAGTCACACTGAGTGTTCCATACGGTTGCAAAATTCTGTGAACTTTCCATAAATTCCCTGGTTTTCCAGAAATTCTGGATTTCCTGATTATTCCCTCATGATTCCCGAAATTTTGCAACCCTAGTGTTTCATGACCTGTGGTTTAGGGTGAAGACTAGATTAGGGGTACAGTTATTCTATAGATATTCAAGAGAGGTTTGGAGCAGTGGACTGCACATGTAGGGCACAAATTCTTCAGATATATAGTAGGGCATGTAGCTATGTCTTGACCGGGAAAAACGAATGGTTCTACATTTGACCTGAGAGGAGCTAGAGTGTCCTCACACTGCCACACACCCACCCAGGACTACACACATACCAGCGTACAGTTAGTTTGTGCTGTGCCCAGACCGCTGAGGACGACGTCTGTGTGTCTTCAGAGCCTCAAAGCAGTCAGAGGAAGTCAGAATGCTGTGTTACAGATGTTAAGTGTCCCACAGCGTGTCTCTTCCAGTGTGAAGTGTCAGCCCAGGAAAACCGACCAGAACACATACACAGTTTAAAACACACTCTAGAACACAATGAGGTCACTGAGGAAATCTATGCCATCTACTGACACTACACTGGCAGCAAACAGCAACATCAACACACAGCACCAGTCAAAAGTTTGGACACATATACTCATTCAAGGGTTTTTCTTTATTTTTACTATTTTCTACATTGTAGAATAATAGTGAGGACATAATAACTAAGAAATAACACATACAGAATCATGTAGAAACCAAAAAAGTGTTAAACAAATGAAAATCTATTTTATATTTTACATTCTTCAAAGTAGCCACCCTTTGCCTTGATGACAGCTTTGCACACTCTTGGCATTCTCTCAACTAGCTTCACTGTCTTGAAGGAGTTCCCACATATGCTGAGCACATGTTGGCTGCTTTTCCTTCACTCTGCAGTCCAACTCATCCCAAACCATCTCAATTGGGTTGAGGTCCGGTGATTGTGGAGGCCAGGTCATCTGATGCAGCACGACATCACTCTCCTACTTGGTCAAATAGCCCTTACACAGCCTGGAGGTGTGTTGGGTCATTGTCCAGTTGAAAACAAATGATAGTCCTACTAAGCGCAATCCAGATGGGATGGCGTATCACTGCAGAATGCTGCGGTAACCATGCTGGTTAAGTATGCCTTGAATTTGAAATAATTCACTGACAGTGTCAACAGCAATGCACCCCCACACCATCACACCTCCTCCTCCATGCTATAAGGTGGGAACTACACATGCAGAGATAATCCGTTCTACTACTCTGCGTCTCACAAAGACTTGGCGGTTGAACAGATTTCCACCGATCTAATGCCCAATGCTCATGTTTCTTGGCCCAAGCAAGTCACTTGTTCTTATTGGTGTCCTTTATTAGTGGTTTCTTTGCAGCAAAACGACCACAAAGGCCTGATTCACGCAGTGTCCTCTGAAGAGTTGATGTTGAGACGTGTCTGTTACTTGAACTTGGTGAAGCATTTATTTGGGCTACAATTTCTGAGGCTGGTAACTCTAATGAACGTATCCTCTGCTGCAGAGGTAACTCTGGGTCTTCCTTTCCTGTGGGGTCCTTACGAGAGCCAGTTTAAACTTTTTTGTTTTTTGCGACTGTACTTGAAGAAACCTTCAAAGTTCCTGAAATTTTCCGGATTGACTGACATTCATGTCTTACAGTAATGATGGATGGCATTTCTCTTTGCTTATTTGAGCTGTTCTTGCCATAATATGGACTTGGTATTTTACCAAATAGGGCTATCATCTGTATTTCACCCCTACCTTGTCACAACACAACTGATTGGCTAAAGCACATTTAGACGGAAAGAAATTATACAAATGAACTTTTAAAAAGGCACATCTGTTAATTGAAATTCATTCAAGGTGACTACCTCATGAAGCTGATTGATTGATGTCTTCACTATTATTCTACAATTTAGAAAATAGTAAACATAAAGAAAAACCCTTGAATGAGTAGGTGTATTCAAACTTTTGACTGGTACTGTAAGTCAACACAAACCTTATGGCGGCAGGTAGCCTAGCAGTTAAGAGTGCTGGGCCAGTAACCAAAAGGTTATTGGCTTGAATATGGGGATGAGGTATGTAGATTGGGTGGGCTATTTACAGATGGGCTATGTACAGCTACAGCGATCGGTTAGCTGCTCAGATAGCTGATGTTTAAAGTTATTGAGGGAAATATAAGTCTCTAGCTTCAGCAATTTTTGCAATTTGTTCCAGTCATTGACAGCAGCGAACAGGAAGGAAAGGCGGCCAAATGAGGTGTTGGCTTTGGGGATGACCAGTGAGGTATACCTGCTGGAGCACGTGCTACGTGACCAGTGAGCTGAGATAAGGCAGAGATATACTTAGCATAGACTTATAGATGACCTGGAGCCAGTGGGTATAGCGACGAATATGTAGCGAGGGCCAGCCGAGCAAACAGGTCACAGTGGTGGATGGTATAAGGGGCTTTGGTGACAAAACGGATGGCACTGTGATAGACTGCATCCGGTTTCCTAAGTAGAGTATTGGAAGCTATTTTGTAAATGACATCGCCGAAGTCGAGGATCGGTAGGATAGTCAGTTTTACAAGGGTATGTTTGGCGGCAAGAGTGAAGGAGGCTTTGTTGCGAAATAGGAAGCCGATTCTAGATTTAATTTTGGATTGGAGATGTTTAATATGAGTCTGGAAGGAGAGTTTACAGTCTAGCTAGACACCATGGTATTTGTAGTTGTCCACATATTCTAAGTCCGAACCGTCCAGAGTAGTCATGCTAGTCGGGCGGGCGGGCGAGTGCAGGCAGCGAACGGTTAAAAAGCATGCATTTGGTTTTACTAGCATTTAAGAGCAGTTGAAGGCCACGGAAGGAGGGTTGTATGGCATTGAAGCTTATGTGGAGGTTACTTAACACAGTGTCCAAAGAAGGGCCAGATGTATACAGAATGTTGGTGTCTCCGTAGAGTTGGATCAGGGAATCAGCAAGTGCGACATCGTTAATATATACAGAGAAAAGAGTCGGCCAGAGAATTGAACCCTGTGGTACCCCCATAGACACTGCCAGAGGTCCGGACAACAGGCCCTCCGATTTGACACACTGAACTCTGTCTGAGAAGTAGTTGGTTCACCGGGCGAGGCAGTAATTTGAGAAACCAAGGCTGTTGAGTCTGCTGATAAGAATACCTTATAAGAATACCTTTCTAATACCTTAGAAAGCCTTGGCCGGGTCATGTTATTGTTTAGTACCTTGAGCATGGCAGAGGTGTACCTTTGACCAGCTCGGAAACCGGATTGCACAGTGGAGAAGGTAAAGTGGGATTCGAAATGGCCAGTGATCTGTTTATTAACTTGGCTTTCGAAGACTTTAGAGAGAGTGTCACCCCCTTTGAAGAGGGGGATGACCGCGGAAGCTTTCCAATCTTTAGGGATCTCGGACGATACGAAAGAGAGGTTGCACAGACTTGTAATAGGGGTTGCAACAATGGAGGCAGATAATTATAGAGAGGGTCCAGATTGTCTAGCCCAGCTGATTTGCACAGGTCCAGGTTTTTCAGCTCTTTCAGAACATCTTGGGTGAAGGAGAAGCTGGGGAGGCTTGGGCATGTAGCTGCGGGGTGTGCGGAGCTGTTGGCTAGGGTTGGGGTAGCCAGGAGGAAAGCATGGCCAGCCGTAGAGAAATGCTTATTGAAATTCTCGATTATCGTGGATTTATCGGTGGTGACGGTGTTACCTAGCCTCAGTGCAGTGGACAGCTGGGAGGAGGAACTCTTATTCTCCATGGACTTTACAGTGTCCCAAAACGTTTTGGAGTTAAAGCTACAGGATGCAAATTTCTGTTTGAAAAAGCTAGCCTTTGCTTTCCTGACTGACTGCTTGTATTGGTCCCTGACTTCACTGAAAAGTTGCATATCGCGGGGACTATTCAATGCTAGTGCAGTCCGCCACAGGACATTTTTGTAAGTCGCTTTGGATAAGAGTGTCTGTTGTAATATAACTTCAGGGAGCTGTCATTATAACAGCAGTACTATCTGTTTGAATATGTGCATTTCTGACATGCAAAACATTTGAGACTGTCCTTCAAACAAAGTGTGAAATGAAAAGCCATAATTCAACTCCTACTGTATATTAATTTGCTTAGCAAATGAGTAACCACTCAACAGTGCTCATATGAGGGGCTGTTCTAATGAGGGACCGAGAGGTGAATGTGGTGGTCATACAGTACTCTAACTACCCATTGGTGGTGGGGCATTGCTTTTCCAGGTGGTCCCTTTGAGGAGTGGGTGAAAATAGCTTAATCAAAGGTCAAGCGCCCCTCTCTCTCTCTTTAGTCTGTCACTGTAAAACGTCTGTTGGCCTTTAGACACCTCTGAAGGCTTTCCTGTGGGAGAAAGAGGCCCTTTAATTTGGTCTATAATGCCCAGCCCAACAGACAAACAGAGAGTGGCACATTTGTCCCTGTGCATGTATACCTGTGTGCAAGCGTGTACATGAATATTCTTCATAGCATGGTTTCACCGGCAGACAGACTGCATTTGCACTTCTCTGCTGAAGGACTTGCTTTAGCAACTTTAAATAACTGTCCCAAATATAGACCAAAGAAAAGAATGGAAAAGCATTGTGGCTTTTCAGTAAAAGGGAAATGTAATGGTAAAAGTCCTGTTTAAATAAACCCCTTGTCCCATCTGTTTAATGGTGAGGTACTCTTACTTGTTTTAGGTATAGAAATTCAAAGTATGTAGATATATAAAACATAGGGGCGGCAAGGTAGCCTAGTGGTTAGAGCGGTGGACTAGTAACCGGAAGGTTGCAAGTTCAAACCCCCAAGCTGACAAGGTACAAATCTGTCGTTCTGCCCCTGAACAGGCAGTTGACCCACTGTTCCTAGGCTGTCATTGAAAATAAGAATTTGTTCTTAAGTGACTTTCCTAAAAAAATAAAATAGTGTTCTATATGTATGGAAATGTGTGTGTGTATCAGTTCATTTGCATGAGCATGTCTGTGGGCAAAACTGTGTTTCGTGTATGTGTAGCCCAACTGTGCCCTGAGTGCCACAGTGGCCCTAATCAGCGTAGCAACAACAGTGGGGCTAAAGCCTTAGTCTTATCTTCCACACAATCAGATTAGAGCGGATTGCTGCTACGCTAAGCGCTAACCACAAAGTAAAGCCCTGCCCGCCCCGGATCAAGATGATTTGATTAAAAAGTCCTGATCATATTATCCTTTAAGCAGCATAAATTGTTTTATTCTTTCCCCCCCCCCCGCATATTTATTTTTTAGCTCCTGAGGTGACATTAGAGAGAGATTGTCTGAATCTCTCCTCTTCACCTGCGCTTATTCGCCTCACTCCATCCCTCCCACCCTCCTTCCCTCGATCCCACGCTCCTTCTATTCGCTAGCGGTTAGTTGTTAGTTCCATTGTTGGCCAGATGGGGGTGCCGTGCCCTGCTGTTCACGCCAAACCTACCTCCTCCACACCTAATCTCATCAAAATAAACATGCCAGCAGTTGTCAGCTTTTCTGGCCAGAGAGGTGGAGGGGAGGTGGAGGGGAGATGGAGGCATAGGGAAGCAGTGGAGGGAGACGCAGGGAGGCAAAGGGGGAAGAACGGAGGGAGAGAGGAGGGGGCTCTGGAAACAGGTCAAGCTAATCATGCATATAATTGCATTTTGACATTTGAAGCTACTGGGACCAGACCTTTGGATATCAGGTTATCCTGGAAGCACTTAAGTGATTAACAAATGAAAATGCATCTAATATCTTAATTAGATAAGATATTTGCCTCATCACATCCAGGTCTGTGGGGAGGGGCTTGGAGGGGGGGAGGGTGCTTGGGAGGGTGTCTTCAAATGGAATGACCCGTATGTATGGTGATATAAAACATCACAGAAAGAGGACAGGAGATGGGATCTCACCTCTGAGCCAAGGTAGGCTCACCATGGTGTCGGCTACACACTGAACCTTAAGCTCAGCACTGATTCTCAACAAGCCTAACACACAACAGCATGCTAATGAAATGGTAATGCTAACACTTTGCTATGGCTTCCTCTATCTGTCTCTCTCTCCAAGAATCTCTTTGTCTCTCTCCCCATCTATTGCTCTCTCTTTGGACTAGGACAATGACCCATGTTGTTTTGCATTAAACAAGAGGAGAGGAAGTGAGAGAGAGAGCAAGAGAGATAGAGAGAGAAAGAGAGAGTGAGATCATTAGCCTAGCTTTGCTTTAACTACCTTGTTTGCTCTTATGTCTAATTAATGTTATTACCATTCCCTGGTGGCCAAGTTAAAGAGAAAAATAAACATTTATCCTCCATTTTTATCAGCAAGCCCCTCTGGGCAGCGGAGAGCCTGTCTCTCGGTTAAATGGTTGAGATTAAAGAAGAGGTAAACACCCCAGGGTTGGTAGTTAACAGCTAGCACTTAGCACCAGTGTTAAAACAAGCAAAAACACATTAGTACTGCTCTGTGGTGAAGCCAAAATATATAAACTCAGCAAAAAAAGAAACGTCCTCTCACTGTCAACTGCGTTTATTTACAGCAAACTTAACATGTGTAAATATTTGTATGAACATAACAAGATTCAACAACTGAGACATAAACTGAACAAGTTCCACAGACATGTGACTAACAGAAATGGAATAATGTGTCCCTGAACAAAGGGGACCTGCCTTACAACAGGCCTACAAGCCCTCAGTCCAGCCTCTCTCAGCCTGCTGCGGACAGTCTGAGCACTGATGGAGGGATTGTGGGTTCCTGGTGTAACTCGGGCAGTTGTTGTTGCCATCCTGTACCTGTCTTGCAGGTGTGATGTTCGGATGTACTGATCCTGTGCAGGTGTTCTTACACGTGTTCTGCCACTGCGAGGATGATCAGCTGTCCACCCTGTCTCCCTGTAGTGCTGTCTTAGACGTCTCACAGTACGGACATTGCAATTTATTTCCCTGGCCGCATCGGCAGTCCTCAAGCCTCCTTGCAGCATGCCTAAGGCATGTTCACACAGATGAGCAGGGACCTTGGGCATCTTTCTTTTGGTGTTTTTCAGAGTCAGTAGAAAGGCCTCTTTAGTGTCCTAAGTTTTTATAACTGTGACCTTAATTGCCTACCATATGTAACCTGTTAGTGTCTTAACGACCATTCCACAGGTGCATGTTCATGAATTGTTTATGGTTCATTGAACAAGCATGGGAAACAGTGTTTAAACAGATCTGTGACGTTATTTGGATTTTTACAAATTATCTTTTGAAAGACAGGGTCCTGAAAAAGATACATTTATTTTTTGCTGAGTTTAGATACTCAGTACAGGATGAGTAAGCCAATATTGCTACTGTGATATGGTGTGTCACTGCTTTCATATACTGGTTCAACTAGAAGTCAGCACCGGGACTAAAATAAGCAAAAACAGAGGAACTCTGCTTAGAAGGCCAGCATCCTGGAGTTGCCTCTTCACTGTTCAGGATGAGACTGGTGTTTTGCGGGTACTATTTAATGAAGCTGCCGGTTGAGGACTTGTGAGGCGTCTGTTTCTCAAACTCTGTTTCTCAAACTATTGTCTTTTGCCCATCTTAATCTTTTATTTTTATTGGCCAATCTGAGATATGGCTTTTTCTTTGCAACTCTGCCTAGAAGGCCAGCATCCCAGAGTCGTCTCTTCACTGTTGACGTTGAGACTGGTGTTGAGACTGGTATTTTGCGTTGTATGTGTTCTTCAGTTTCTTGGCAATTTCTAGCATGGAATAGTCTTCATTTCTCAGTACGAGAAGAGTTTCAGAAGAAAGTTCTTTGTTTCTGGCCATTTTGAGCCCGTAATCGAACCCACAAATGCTGATGCTCCAGATACTCATCTAGTCTAAAGAAGGCCAGTTTGATTGTTTCTTTAATCGGGACAATAGTTTTCAGCTGTGCTAACATAATTGCAAAAGGGTTTGCTAATGATAAATTAGCCTTTTAAAATTATAAACTTGGATTAGCTAACACAACGTGCCATTGGATCACAGGAGTGATGGTTGCTGATAATGGGCCTCTGTACGCCTATGTAGATATTCCATTTAAAAAATCTGCCGTTTCCAGCTACAATAGACATTTACAACATTAACAATGTCTACACTGTATATTCTGATCAATTTGAAGTTATTTTAATGTACAAATAAAATGTGCTTTTCTTTCAACAACAAGGACATTTCTAAGTGACCCCAAACTTTTGAACGGTAGTGTATGTGAACAGGTCCAGTTTACCACCTAGTCAGAATTGACCAATGCAATATTTGATTCTAGGGTCAAACTAAAAACAGTCAAACACTACTAACCCTTACATGTTCTCTTTGCCATAGATGTACTGTAGCTCTGGTCTGTTTATACCAGTGGGAGGGTGTGGTTCTCCCTGCGGTTCTCCCTGGAGTCCTGTCTTGGCCTGTCCTGTCCAGGCTCTTACCTGGCTCTGCTCTGCTCAGTGTTCAACACTTCTGGTTCTCTCCACATGCTGCTGAGAGCCAGCCAGCTCCTGAACACGATTAGCTACTTTTCCACTTTACTAATTCATAGCCAACTTACCCCCTGAGCGCTGAGGCCACCATTCAGCTACCTCCATATCTCTGTCCATGTCTCTATTGTTGTTCCTCAGACACAGACCCTCTCTCAACTAACTTCAGCATGGACTCTGGTTCCTATTACTGCGCCATGAGGCCCTCTCCTGCACCAAAGGGCCTCTCCCTCATCAGGCGGCCCACTCCAACTACAAGGGGCCCATTTACTGCACACTGCACTCCTGCACGAGTGGAGCCCCTGATTCACCAGGGAGCCTGCTCCTGCGCCACCGGGCCCAATAGTGCTGCACCCCGAAAACCAATTACTGCACTAGTGGGCCCGCTGTAGCATCAAAAAGGTCTCAGTTTGGTGGGGTTCCTGTTACTCTGGTTTGTTTCATCTTAAGCTTGTGGTGTAAATAATTAATATTTCTCTCTCTTTCTATTCTAAGAGAGTGAGAGCGAGCAAGAGAGAAGGGGGAGAGAGAGACAGAGAGAGAGCGGGGGGGGGGCATCTTGTCCTGTCCTGTTCTGTCCAGTCAGGGGATCGCTAGCCTGTGATTTAGAATTCAGGCATTTTGGAACAGTCAAGGCCCCAGGGAAGAGAGATTGACTGCAGGGGACAAGGGACATGACTGGTGACATCTTGTCTTAGTGTATGTGTTGTGCTGTACTATCCATTCATCCCTGTACTAACACTCAGGTCCCACACTACATGTTTCAATCCTAATACCCTAGTGTAGGATTAGAAAGGTCCCCTGTAACAATACTTTATCAAGTCTATAACAACAAGATAAGCCATTAACTACCAACACAAACACTAACTGAACATCAATTCACAAAGAAATAAGACTTTTGAACACTACTCCAGCACTGTGACGCTGAAACGTACAATTCAAGTTCCATTTATGAGGGGCAGTAACAGCAGGCTTCATCTACTACTCTAGTCTAGTGGGCCTGTCCAGAGCTGCTGCTGCTGCTCCTGCTGCTGCGCAAAGGCTGTGATGAAGACACAGCTCCAACAGATGCCCCAGACCATGTCTCCATTTACGCCCTGCTCCCTGGGACAGGAGCCGTCAGTCTGAGTGGGCCGATGAGAGGGGTGAGAGGGGCGAGGGGAGCATGGGGCCCAGCTGTCAGTTCACTACACTCACATATGGCCGGGTGTCCTGGCTGTGCTGTGTTAAATGACAGGGTGCCCTCCTCCTACACACACACCTTGCCACATACACACACCTTACCACACACACACCTTGCCACACACACACACATGTGCACAGACATTACGTAGGCACACACACACATTGCCACATATACATATACATGCAGAAACACACACACACACAAAAACATTCTTAAGCAGGCCTCCTCACCTCCGGTATTTTGCATAGGTGACACTTCATTATTCAAAGCTTCTTTCAGGGGATGTGGCGTGTACATTGAGAGGTGACATGCACTCTCTCCAAACAAGGTGCACCTTAATTATGCATGCTCAGATTACAGCCATTGCATTGCAGTGTGTGTGTGTGTGTGTGTGTGTGTGTGTGTGTGTGTGTGTGTGTGTGTGTGTGTGTGTGTGTGTGTGTGTGTGTGTGTGTGTGTGTGTGTGTGTGTGTGTGTGTGTGTGTGTGTGTGTGTGTGTGTGTGTGTGCGTGCGTGCGTGCGTGCGTGTGTGTGCATTTGCGTAGATAGCACCTGCGAGACTCCATACTAAATCCCATCTCGAACATGAAAAAACATCTTCATTTTGAAGATAATAGGTACATATGGCAAGTGAAGTCAGCTGAATGAAGCTACAGTACAACATGTGGCGGGTGCAATATGCTTGAGCAACACGAAGTTGACGTTAGGTAAGCGTTTCCTCAATGTGATGACAAGATACACCATGACACACAGGGATCCCACCTGACCCTCCTCTACTCACAGCCAACTACAGCACTGTGCTGTTCGCCACAAACACACCTCCATTATTGTTGTTTACGTAGTCTATTTACCCGCATGACAACACTTCAAACCTCACAGCAGCTCCCCGAGGACACAGCAGTGATGAAACAATTAAAAGACTGAGAAGAGAGGGATCCTCTTCTTCCATTCCCCTCATTCTCTGTATGAATTACAGAACACAGACAGTTTCAGAGCAGACCACAGTAGGCTTTCATTTAGAAGATTACAGCAGATTAAAACCCATTGATGTTCAGGACTGCATGACTCCTTTAGACATAAGGTGGGTGCTGTTCTGTTGTGAGAGTCGACAGACAACACTCTGCATTAGAACAGTGGTTCCAAAATGGCATGTCAGACAGGCAGCACATTAACCCATAGCCACAGTATGTCAGGCAGGCAGCACATTAACCCATAGCCACAGTATGTCAGGCAGGCAGCACATTAACCCATAGCCACAGTATGTCGGGCAGGCAGCACATTAACCCGTAACCACAGTATGTCGGGCAGGCAGCACATTAACCCGTAACCACAGTATGTCGGGCAGGCAGCACATTAACCCATAGCCACAGTATGTCGGTCAGGCAGCACATTAACCCATAGCCACAGTATGTCGGGCAGGCAGCACATTAACCCGTAGCCACAGTATGTCAGGCAGGCAGCACATTAACCCATAGCCACAGTATGTCAGGCAGGCAGCACATTAAACCATAGCTACAGTATGTCAGGCAGGCAGCACATTAACACATAGCCACAGTATGTCAGGCAGGCAGCACATTAACCCATAGCCACAGTATGTCAAGCAGGCAGCACATTAACCCATAGCCACAGTATGTCAGGCAGGCAGCACATTAACCCGTAACCACAGTATGTCAGGCAGCACATTAACCCATAGCCACAGTATGTCAGGCAGGCAGCACATTAACCCGTAGCCACAGTATGTCAGGCAGGCAGCACATTAACCCATAGCCACAGCATGTCAGGCAGGCAGCACATTAACCCATAGCCACAGTATGTCAGGCAGCACATTAACCCATAGCCACAGTATGTCAGGCAGCACATTAACCCGTAGCCACAGTATGTCAGACAGGAAGCACATTAACCCATAGCCACAGTATGTCAGGCAGCACATTAACCCATAGCCACAGTATGTCAGGCAGCACATTAACCCGTAGCCACAGTATGTCAGGCAGGCAGCACATTAACCCATAGCCACATTATGTCAGGCAGACAGAACATTAACCCATAGCTACAGTATGTCAGGCAGGCAGCACATTAACCCATAGCCACATTATGTCAGGCAGACAGAACATTAACCCATAGCCACATTATGTCAGGCAGGCAGCACATTAACCCATAGCTACAGTATGTCAGGCAGGCAGCACATTAACCCATAGCCACATTATGTCAGGCAGGCAGCACATTAACCCATAGCCACATTATGTCAGGCAGGCAGCACATTAACCCATAGCTACAGTATGTCAGGCAGACAGAACATTAACCTGTAGCCACAGTATGTCAGGCAGGCAGCACATTAACCCATAGCTACATTATGTCAGGCAGACAGAACATTAACCCATAGCTACAGTATGTCAGGCAGACAGAACATTAACCTGTAGCCACAGTATGTCAGGCAGGCAGCACATTAACCCGTAGCCACAGTATGTCAGGCAGCACATTAACCCATGCCACAGTATGTCAGGCAGGCAGCACATTAACCCGTAGCCACAGTATGTCAGGCAGGCAGCACATTAACCCATAGCCACAGTATGTCAGGCAGGCAGCACATTAACCCATAGCCACAGTATGTCAGGCAGGCAGCACATTAACCCGTAGCCACAGTATGTCAGGCAGGCAGCACAGGGGTGTAGCAGGACAGGGATTTTCAGCTTGATTGGGTTTTCATCTTGGAGTAAAGAGATGCATTATTTATTTCCTAGCTACCTTGCATGTGTTGGTGTTTGGGAGGGGGTGTGATGAAGGGGCATGGGGAGATAGAAGGCTGAGTGTGTGTGTGGTTGGATGCTCTCCTGTTTGTGTGATGCCTGAAAAGCCCATCCAACAGTAAATACTTTTGAGTATTCTACCTTTCTACCTTTCTCTTGATGCAGAATAAAAACAAGCTTTAGGGTCATGGAGCAACGCTCCCAAAAGTGAAATTCCATCAATTATTCACGGGAGATCCACAGCGGGCGCTCTGCTCCGGCTCCGCTCAGGGCAACATGTCCGCATCCTTCACTGGGCAGAGGAGACTGACAGCCCCATTATAAACGGCCCGCGTGACAGATAAATATTTCAACACGCAAATAAATAAGGGATGCCTGGCGTTTTCCCTCTGAATGGCTTTTCACAGCCGACTGCCCACGCCCGATCCTCTCACCTACACCCCCTCGAAAGAGCCAAACCTCTTCTTCTTCCACCCTCCCTGGAGGCCCCTGACTCCCTCCTCTATCTCCCCTCCTGGCCCTGCCTGTCAACATCACACAGGTAACGCTCTGCTCCCCATCTCAGGGTACAAAGAAGCAATTAATGTGTGTGTGTGTGGTGGGACAGTATGTAGGAGGAAGGCCTCTCCATTGTCGAGCCACAGCTCACATCCCCAGACCTTTCTTTTCTAATGTAATGCTACCTATGAGGTGATTACAGAGCGAGCCTCTCTGGGGATGTGTAAAAACAATACATTTAATATAATACTAGATTCATTGTATTAAGTGTCTATGGTATCTAATAGGCATGGCTAAACGTCTCTCCTCTGTTCTTCTCTGCACTTTCTTATAATTTACCTCGCTGCTGTAGTTTATTAGGACGCTCACCATCCCAGAGGAACTGAGGTGTGATAATTCAATTAGAAAGGCAATTATGGGATGGTGTTTTGTGTGGTTACCATCTGGGAGAGGGGAGTTCTAGATGGGAGTCTATCCAACTACCTTCCTCCAGCGATGTGAAAGAGAGAGAGAGAGAGAGAGAGAGAGAGAGAGAGAGAGAGAGAGAGAGGAGAAAGCCAGAGAGAAACTCACTCCAGTCTCTGAGAAGGTATGTATACTGGGAAAGATAGGAACTAAACATGAGATGGGACTTTCACACTTTCAGATCAGCCTCCAATGCCTGCTAGGACGCTAAGGAATAGGAGTGCTGACTGAGACCAATGGATTCTTCCTTCAATGGCAGTGGTGTGTATAGTATAAGAAGACAATATATAAGAGATAAACAAGTGAAAATATGCAAAATCAGGCGCAAACACACACAATGACACCAAAAACACAAAATACACTCATAGACCACTACTCTTCACGCAGTGAGACTAATTGGCATAACAGACAAAAACCCATAAGAAACACAGGACGCACTCTAATCTCTCTCTTTCTGGGTCTCTCTTTCTCTCTACTTCTCTCTGTCTCTCGTGTCCTAACAAAAACCATGTTGAGCAGCGTTAGCATAGAGATTAGAGGAACACTCCAATATTGATGGTGCTGTGCTTTGTTCTGGGTGCTGCGTAGGGGAGAGACATGTCATCCTGAGACAACAGGAGGAGGCTCCCAGGCAGCCCAACCCAGCCCCAGCCAGGTCTGCTGCTTCATTACGAGAGAGATTGAGGGTGTCTCTGTAGAGAAATCCATAGAGGCTTTCCTGCTCCACTGAGAACCACTGGGTCGCCCCCTCTTTGCCTCCCCCTCTATCTCTCTCCCTGCATCCCTTTCTCTTAATTTCTCTCCTCATCCCCTTCACTCTTCCTGCCTTTCTACCCCAGGTCTCTCCCTGCCCTTTATTCTCTATTGTACTCCTCTCCTCCCCTGTAGTCCTCCCCTCTCCTCCCCAACCATGTCCCAGGTTGGCGTGCTGCTCCCCTGGGTGCTGTGTGTTGTTCTAGTTAATGTTCCTCCAGATGAGGAGCTCTGAGCTCAGAGGAAACTGCCCCCAGCTCCCAGCCTGGCTCTGTAGCTCCGTGGCTCCATGGTAAACAGGCAGGGCCTGAGCACCACAGGAAGCTCATAGCTTTACCCTGGGAGACTGTCTTTGTGAGGGAAAACACTTCATATTTAGACCAATGTTGGAATTATGCCGGGCTGCACCAGGCTCGCATATACCACTGGGAGGGTCCAGCCTTCTCTTCTTCTTGTCTTGTTCTCTCTCTCATACCTCTCTTCTCTTTCTCGTTCTCTCCTCCCTCAGAGAGAGAGAGATGATCAAACTATGAAGAGTGGACACACTCAGTCCAACCTGAAACACATCTCTTCAGAGAGCAGAGAGAGAAGGAGAGGGAGCGAGGTAGAGATAAAGAAAGAGTAGTTTATTGAGGAAGTCAGTAAGTACAAGACAGAAGAGGTCGAGGAAATGTTTTTATCTTGGTTCTGCTTGTATTGAACAAAAACATCTATGTAAAGATGTCAGCATCTGATGAAATGGATAACAAAGTGGGAAGTAAAGTTTTGGGGTTGTCATATTACTTGTATTACTTGTCTTCTGACTACATGTCAATTTGCTTCAATATGTGTAAGCACAATTTTTAACAGTTTCTTCAAAAAAACATCTACATTCCTACTAGCCTGTCCTGCCAGATAAGCTATGAATGGAGAAGCCTGCAGATGTCTTGTACCATACAAAGTCATGTCCACTCCTTCTGTCAGTAGAGATCTGTGGCTTAGTTAACCTTTCAGTCATTAACACCTGGTTACAACAGACACAATTAACAGCTGCGTTGGTGACATCAACAGAATAATCTATTATTCCTTCTGAATATCATCCACTGAGCTCTAGAGTGATGTCACCATAGCTCCCACACACAACACAAACACGCCTCAGTCACACACACACCCCTCTCTCTGCATCAAAAGGCATGCATGTGCGGCTCAAACAAACAAATGTGCAGATGAGGTGCTACAAGCCCTAAACCCCTTTATTAACTGTGGTGCTGTAGATCCAGCAGGAGTGTCTCCCCAAACACTCCCTGCCTGTATGTAAACCCTTAAATCCTTGTCCCAGGCCCTCACAGCTCCTCCTAGACCCTCTCAGGCCCACTCAAAGGCCAGCCCAATCTGTTAGCCGCCCTGTTCCCGTCTGGAGCCCGGCTGACATGGAGTCTCGTCTGCCATTGTCCCATAGACTCCCTCTCCTCTCTGAGGGCCTGGCCCATGACGCCCAGCCCAGCCAGCCCCAGCCTTAGCTTCAGGCATTGATTAAATATGCACCTTCCAGTCGCCATGAAACCACACCACCCAGCTAATCTCATCAGAGGCCAGGGACCAGGGACCTCCACATATGTAAATCTACATCTGTTCCCCTTCAAAGGGAGAGAGGGGAGATTCTCCTGGATTAGCCCCACACACAAGCACCTCCTTCTATCCCCGCCTCCCCCATCCTCCCCCGTCCCGCCTGGACCCCGCCACCAATCAAGGAGAGAGAATCATACACACACGCAAACACACACCGCCTTGACAAATCCCTGACTTTCCCATCCACCCCCCCACCCCCACCCCCACCCTAAGTCCTACACACACAGACACCCTCCTTTCTCAATTAGCTCAATAGTAAGAGCTGGCGAAGAAATGGCTCTTTGTGTCAATGCTTAGTGTTTTCTTTTGTGGCATGTGATGGAGGCTAGGGCCCTACAAGCCTGCCGCTTGCCTTAAGGCTATTGCTGGGACTGGGTGACTGAGGCTGGGGGAGAGGTGGAGGGGGTAGGCTCCTCATGGCCCAGGGAACTGGCACCACACGGAGAGGAGACGTCCATACTGCCTTAAGATATCATTATACACCTCTCCAACATGGGATTAATGTGTTCTGTTATTGGGGAGAGACAGCTTCATCAAGCAACACCAGAGACTGGGAGAGATGGGTTATACCTGTTTCAATGCCAACATCCTCTTCCCGAGGGCAGCATCCCCTCCAGTACCGTGAACAGTCTCCTGTACTGGAGGTCTATTCAATGTGTTTGTTATGCACTGAGAGTCTGTACTTCTTTCTTCATTATTTCCAACCATAAATCCTTCACTCAGGTGAAGAGGAGTGGGAATGAAAGAGCCAATTGGAAGCTGAGGATGATTAGGTGGCCATTATGCTACGAGGGCCAGATTGATAGGGGTCTGTGTGTGGTAGTTACAGTATGTACAGTATGATCTGAGAGGTGAGGTGAGCCCCGTGTGCTCTCTGACAGTAAGTATAAATAACTCTTACCCCTCTCTAGTTTTTCAATCCATCTTTTGTTATCTGTCCTCAAACTACCACACCAAGACCCTTATCAATCTATCTTTTGTTATCTATCCTCAAACTACCACACCAAGACCATTATCAATCCATCACTTCTGTTTGGATAACGCACCTAAAACATTTCTTCCATGAAGCAAGCCTAGGGTGACAGCAGTACTGACGTAGACTCTCTAGGAGAGATGACTGGCATAAATCTACTGTGTGCTCTGAATGGGTCATAGTCATGGAGAAACAATGCAGTCCTGTGTTACCCTGAACATCCACTCTACCAGCTACATCAAACACTGTCTATGTGATAGAGACACACCTGCACACTGTGTCAAAATGGAAAACGGGACTAATGGAATGGTGTTGCTACTCACTATATGGTGGCAGAGGTAACTCCTGAGAGGATCTATCCCACAACAAAGGAACATTGTGAACATGATAAAGTGCTCTGATGATCTGCAACTTTGGTGTCATCTGACACAGATGATGTAGTCATTTAAATTCGTAGAGATTTTCAATATCAAAATGTTAGCAGGGAAATACAAGCTACAACGTGTTCATCCAAGAGAATTACACGAGGCAATGACAATATAACACAAACCCATCTGACATTACACGGTGGCTACACACAGAGAGTGATGTAAACGTGGTAGATGAGGCGATTTGCATGTTTAATTAAGATATCATCCAGCACAACAAGAGAGCTAGAGCCTAAAGCTGCAGAGTCAACAGCCTCTATAATAACACACAGATCCCTCTGGTCAGGGAGGGAGGGAGGGAGTCACTAATACACTGAAAGGGGGGGGGCAGTCACTAATACACTGAAAGAGAGAGCGCAAATCTTTTCATTAACACCCTGTGAAAGGCCCATTCACACACCAGCCCAGTAATTAAGACAGGGCTCACTCACCACAGTGGATGCTATCAGGGACATGGAGAGAGAGAGAGACTTTTGCTTATTATCTATTTCACTTGCTTTCACAATGTAAACATATGTTTCCCATGCCAATAAAGGTTTTTGAATTGAATTGAATTGAATTGAGAGAGAGAGAGAGAGAGAGAGAGGGAGAGAGGGGAAGGCAGGGAGGGGGAGAGAGAGAGTGAGGGAGGTAAAGAGGGAATGAGAGATGGGAAGAGATGGGGACTCGAGGAGATGAGGGAAAAGGGGTGAAGTGAATTGAATAAGATAGAGAGTGAGGGAGAAAGAAAGAGAGAGGGAGGAGGGAGAATATCTGTCTCCCTCTCTTTCTTTTTAATCAGTTTGATTTAAAGTCACTCTGTGGAGTGGTTACCAGTCAGTCAGTCAGTCAGTCCATCAGTAGCAGAGCAGTACAGGCCTCATTACCTCTCCCCTGGCTGGCATCATTGTTCAGGCCCTGTTTGAAATCCACCAAAGCAATGGATATTTGCTTTAATCCGGTCCATCAAAGGTAACACTGACGCTGTGGTGGTGACGCTACGCCTCTGGATTAGGCCACGGCAGAGGGGGGGGAGGGAGGAGAGAGAGGGAGAGAGAGAGAGGGGGAGAGAGAGGGGACCCCGACTGGATTTTATTTAACCATTTCAAATTCACACTGTGACATGTCTCACATCTCAGGCACACTTGAGATGACACTTCTCGTCTCTATTTGAATAATCTGGAGGGTTTTAGGTTACATAATTACGCCATGACAATTTGGGCACGTATGTCAGAGTGCAGTAGGCAGGCAGGGAAGAAGCCACAAGCCAGTCTCCCTGCCTTCACTAAGCTTATATAGGGACAGGGATAAGCGCCAGGCAGTGTCCTGGCCTAGTCTACTCCACCAAGTTGCTAGGGCTGATTTGGATCAAATTTGCAATCCATAACAACATTTTTTCAAAATAATATTTTCTCTCTCATGAATACAGAATTGGGGGAGGTAGTGCTGCATTGCACAGGTGACAGTAGTAGTACAGATTACTCATTTTGTGGTGGACGATGTGGTTGACGTGGGACAAAGGAGGATAGGATGGGGTCTATGGGGAGAGAATTTCTCTCTCTCTCTCTCTCTCTCTCTCTTGCTATCTCTTTCGCTATCTCTCTCTCACGTTCTCTCTATTTCCCCCCCCTCTCTCATACTCTCCCCTCTCTCTCGTTCTCTCTCTCTCTCTCTTTCTCTCTCTCTCTTGCTTTCAATTCAATTTGAAGGGCTTTATTGGCATGGGAAACATGTTTACATTGCCAAAGCAAGTGAAATAGATAATAAATAAAAGTGAAATAAACAATGTAAAATAAAAGGTAAACAAAACACTCACAAAAGTTCCAAAGCCATAGAGACATTTCATGTCATATTATGGCTATATACAGTGTTGTAACAATGTGCAAATAGTTAAAGTACAAAAGGGAAAATAAATAAAATATAAATATGGGTTTTATTTATAATGGTGTTTGTTCTTCACAGGTCTTGTGTGGCAACAGGTCACAAATATCGTTGCTGTGATTGCACACCATGGTATTTTACCCAATAGATATGGAAGTTAATCAAAATAAGGTTTGTTTTCGAATTCCTTGAGGATGTAATTCCTTGCCAGTACTCATCAACAAGATGTGACTGACACTTCCAATTCTGATCGGTGGAAGGAGGGTCTGGATTATGTGTTCCCTGCACTGATTGTTAGTGCTGCGGTGGAGGCATTAGAGGAGGAAGGAGGGTCTGGATTATGTGTTCTCTGCACTGATTGTTAGTGATACGGTGGAGGCATTAGAGGAGGAAGGAGAGTCTGGATTATGTGTTCTCTGCACTGATTGTTAGTGATACGGTGGAGGCATTAGAGGAGGAAGGAGATTCTGGATTATGTGTTCCCTGCACTGATTGTTAGTGCTGCGGTGGAGGTATTAGAGGAGGAAGGAGAGTCTGGATTATGTGTTCCCTGCACTGAATGTTAGTGATGCGGTGGAGGCATTAGAGGAGGAAGGAGAGTCTGGATTATGTGTTCCCTGCACTGATTGTTAGTGATACGGTGGAGGCATTAGAGGAGGAAGGAGAGTCTGGATTATGTGTTCCCTGCACTGAATGTTAGTGATGCGGTGGAGGCATTAGAGGAGGAAGGAGAGTCTGGATTATGTGTTCCCTGCACTGATTGTTAGTGATACGGCGGGGGATGTCGAGGAGGACATGGGGATGTTGCTTTCCTTCGATACCCCAGAGCTGAGGGAGTTCAAGGCGGTGTGAAAGAAGGAAATGTACAAAATCTGTGTAAAAGTGTCCTTTGCCTCTTCCCTGGAAGGGGTAAAAATTGACGAGGTGGGCGGGTGTGTTTGGTCCAGGTGCCCCCCAAAAGGATGTTGGAGGTCTTTATACAAACTGCCTATTGAAAAGAGGACAGCTGACCTACAATGGAGGATGATACATGGAGCCATAGCCACCAATATGCATCTGGTACACCTGTATCAGACAGTTGAGGAAGGGTGTCCATTTTCTGCTGAGTCTGAAACTCTGGCACATTTGTTTTTACAATGTCGCAGGTTGGTCGGGATGATTTGCCTGATCACTAATTGGTTCTCAGCTCTGGGAGAGGTTTTCTCTTCCCAACTGTCTATATTTGTGCTAAAGTACAGGTTTAGTCGAAGAGGTGTCGTTACTTAGCTTAATTTTGTGTCAGGGGCAGCAAAATTAGCAACTTGGAACACCTGAAAGAACAGTATTGTGGGACAGGGGTTTGTGGATGTGGTGGGAATGCTGGAGGGAATGTTGGCAGTGAGGGTTGAGTTTGCCTACTACAAACTGGTTAACAATATTGAACTGCTTATGAGTATATGGGTTATTCAGGGGCTGTTATGTTTAGTTACTGTGGAGGAGAATTTGGTGTGTTTTTAATTGATGTGTAACTATGGTTTTGTATGAGTGTTGTCATGACCTTGCCCTCTTTTGGTACAGCGAGCACCATCCCCGCTCTCTGCTTTTACAACCAGACTGCTGGGGTCAGAGTGAGGTCGTACATTTCTAGGGAAGACCCTGCCATATGGCCACACAGTATAGAGATAGAGTGAAGTTTCATAGAGAACAAAGGAATTTCTTCCACCTCACAGAACTTGAGGTCCGAACAACATTTATGTTCTGGAGAAGGTGTAAAAGATCGGTGAAGAATCCAGCTACGAACTAGTCCGTTTGTTACAACTTGGGGAAGCTCATGGAAGACGGCGTGGACACATTACCATAACGCTGTTTATATAATAGCCTCAGATATGAGGTTTACATCTAATTGTTGTATAAGATGAATGAGTGAGTATGATACTGTTTGTAAAATTGTGTAATGTGATTTTGGACTATTTAATGAAGGAAACTTCAATTCCCTATTGAGTTGAACTAAATCAGAGGACCGCCCATGAGCCCAGTTAGTGTCAGGCATCCTGGGACAGCCCCTTTTCTGGAATTCTGAATAAAACTCCAATTTTGAGAAATTATCAGTAGACCATGTTTCTCTCAATCACGGGAGTACAAAGTTTGCAGAACATTGCTGAATCTTTTAACCATACCACGTGGTTAAACTCTTCGACTATCGATACCTACAGAATAAGAACAAGTCTTTGATTTTAATTACTAGTCTGCAGCTAGGAATTCTGTATCATTGAACGCGAAGAACGACATCCGCCGAAACATCCATTCTATAACGAAACAAATGAATGTCACTGAACGATCCATCCTAACGAGAGAGAGAGAGAGAGAGACGAAAACTCTCCAACAGAAACTAACTTTTCAACAGCGATCAAGACGACACACTGAGCGTAAATATATATATTGATTGTAATTGTTCCCGAATGAGTGAGCGTTCATATGTAAAGGATTAGCATTTAAATTGTTATAATTATTAACTCTGTAGTGACTTAGTCGACCCCCACTTCCCCTTTTGTCTAACAAGCCGCGAGGCTGGTTTAGCCCACTAGGGCACATTCTCCTATCATTTCTTGTTTCCATATTTACCTTGTTGTTTTGTTTATGCATTTCTGTGAATTACTTAGTTAGTAATAAATAAATGATTTAAGACAATTGATGTATGGATGACTCATAGTGAAGACTGGGTTCGTGCAGATGACCAACAATTTACGACATTTGGAATGAGACTAACATGAGGTAAAATAAATAATTCATGAATCAGAAGACTGATCAGATTTGAAAATATCTGAAAGGTTGTATTGGGAAATTATAACTGTAATCTGAATATTTTCCTTGGTTCCCCGACATCCTAGTTAATTACGGTTACATGATTAATCAGTTTAATCACGTAATAATAATTACAGAGAATCTTTGATAAAAACTAAGTCTTCAATTTAATGATAGTAAAGACACGACAGTGTTTATAGTGTTGTGGGCTCTCAGACCCAATAAAGATGATTTAAAACTCTCTCTCTCTCTCCCTCTCTCTCCCTCTCTCTCTCTCTCTCTCTCTCTCTCTCCCTCTCTCTCTCTCTCTCTCTCTCTCTCTCTCTCTCTCTCTCCCTCTCTCTCTCTCTCTCTCTCCCTCTCTCTCTCTCTCTCCCTCTCTCTCTCTCCCTCTCTCTCTCTCTCTCTCTCTCTCTCTCTCTCTCTCTCTCTCTCTCTCTCTCTCTCTCTCTCTCTCTCTCTCTCTCCTCTCTCTCTCCCTCTCTCTCTCTCTCTCCCTCTCTCTCTCTCTCTCTCTCTCTCTCTCTCTCTCTCTCTCTCTCTCTCTCTCTCTCTCTCTCTCTCTCTCTCTCCCTCTCTCTCTCTCCCTCTCTCTCTCTCTCTCCCTCTCTCTCTCTCTCTCTCTCTCTCTCTCTCTCTCTCTCTCTCTCTCTCTCTCTCTCTCTCTCTCTCTCTCTCTCTCCCTCTCTCTCTCTCTCTCTCTCTCTCTCTCTCTCTCTCTCTCTCTCTCTCTCTCTCTCTCTCTCTCTCTCTCTCTCTCTCTCTCTCTCTCTCTCTCTCTCTCTCTCTCTCTCTCTCTCTCTCTCTCTCTCTCTCTCTCTCTCTCTCTCTCTCTCTCTCTCTCCCTCTCTCTCCCTCTCTCTCTCTCCCCTCTCTCTCTCCCTCTCTCTCTCTCTCTCTCTCCCTCTCTCTCTCTCTCTCTCTCTCTCTCTCTCTCTCTCTCTCTCTCTCTCCCTCCCTCTCTCTCTCTCTCTCTCTCTCTCTCTCTCTCTCTCTCTCTCTCTCTCTCTCTCTCTCTCTCTCTCTCTCTCTCTCTCTCTCTCTCTCTCTCTCTGATGAATGTCTCTTGCCTCTAGCGATTGAATCAGGAAGCTTCTATCCAAGCGATCACATCCATACAGTGATGATAGAGCCAGCAGTGACTGTGGAAGTTATGTCATGTCTGGATGACCACACACCAACTCAGGATGAGGCTGCTACAGTATCTCCTATAAAAAGTGTATGTTGATCCGTGACAGCTCTGATAAAAGGCATGCTAAGACACACACTTTATCCTATCTTTAAAAAAACATGTTTTCTGGAGAAACACCTCTTTTCTGAAAGGGCATTTTTCTGTCCAATCTCGGCATGACCTTTGAGCTAGAGTTCACATAAACAACACCATCACTCTGGTCATGGATATTCATGACAAGCCTCACAACGTAACACTCTTAGCAATGGTAAAACCATTCCATCAATAGCAAATAGAGACAATTATCTGTTTTATTCATATTCAAAACATCCAAGAACACTAAAAGGATATCTTGTTGCTACCCAAGTCTATCAATCTGGGATCATAGTGTTGACACATTGTTTAGATACTGAATGTGTTGTATGTTGATTCCTGGTGTGTTTATGACGTGTAGAACATTAAAACAAGAGCTCTGTGATGTCGTCCCCAGCTGGGTCTTGTCGTCTCAGAAGCCTCTGCCATGGTCAAGCCCCAGTGACACCGTGGGCCTTTGGAGTGGAGGGAGAAGGGGGTGAGAGGAGGTGAGGAAGCATGAGGGAGAGAAGGGTGACAGGGCGTCAGGTTAAGCCAGATAAGGGCATTAGACCTCCAGGCTGATGAAAGGGGGTGAGAGGTGTGGGTATGGGGGCCCTGGGGGGGCCTGGTCCCTACGAGGGCAGTCAGGTTAAGCCAGATAAGGGCATTAGACCTCCAGGCTGATGAAAGGGGGTGAGAGGTGTGGGTATGGGGGCCCTGGGGGGGCCTGGTCCCTACGAGGGCAGTCAGGTTAAGCCAGATAAGGGCATTAGACCTCCAGGCTGATGAAAGGGGGTGAGAGGTGTGGGTATGGGGGCCCTGGGGGGGCCTGGTCCCTACGAGGGCAGTCAGGTTAAGCCAGATAAGGGCATTAGACCTCCAGGCTGATGAAAGGGGGTGAGAGGTGTGGGTATGGGGGCCCTGGGGGGGGGTGAGAGGTGTGGGTATGGGGGCCTGGTCCCTACGAGGGCAGTCAGGTTAAGCCAGATAAGGGCATTAGACCTCCAGGCTGATGAAAGGGGGTGAGAGGTGTGGGTATGGGGGCCCTGGGGGGCCTGGTCCCTACGAGGGCAGTCAGGTTAAGCCAGATAAGGGCATTAGACCTCCAGGCTGATGAAAGGGGAGAGGTGAGAGGTGGGGGCCTGGGAGGGCAGTCATGGGGGCATTAGACCTGGGGGGAGGTGTGGGTATGGGGGCCTGGTCCCTACGAGGGCAGTCAGGTTAAGCCAGATAAGGGCATTAGACCTCCAGGCTGATGAAAGGGGGTGAGAGGTGTGGGTATGGGGGCCCTGGGGGGGCCTGGTCCCTACGAGGGCAGTCAGGTTAAGCCAAATAAGGGCATTAGACCTCCAGGCTGATGAAAGGGGGCCCTCCCTGATCAAATTGAGGTAAATCTGTCTCATAATCCGCCCCACAAAAGGAGTTTAGACTTGGCCATTGTGTTGGCCAGGGCAAACAGGGGCTCTGTGCTATAAGCCATCACTGAGGACAAAGACAGGGAGCTGGGAGCTAAGGCAGTCACCTTACCCCAGTGGGTCATGTTAGCACACGGATCACAGGGTTAGACACACTGAAATGGATCAAGCAACAGAACATGCCTCAATATCACAGCACTACCGCAACTATCTCCTATAAGGCTTTAATCCTCAAAAAAGATGTCAGGTCTCAACACTCAAGCATGCTGTCCATGACTGCTCATATTCAGGTGTAAGTAAAGCGAGTGTCAAGATAAGATTGTAGTAACCTGCAAGATCTAGAAACTCTAGACAGTCTGCTGAAGGGGTGCTTTCATGCCATCTCCTCTCCAATGCTTTTACGACCCTGGTACTTTACTGTCGCAGCGTAAAATGATTGTTATTGCATTGTGTTACTAGGACAACTGACAGATCAAGCCTCAATCATCCGTTCACCATGAAGCCAAAAGTTAATTTCCCATATGGCCATTTCAGTTTCAGCAGCTTGTGCTTTGAACACAGAGAGAGGATGACAGGGGAGAGAGAGCAGCTTTCAGTGGCCGCTAGCTTGCTGTTTCATCCCCACTAATGACTGTAATGGAGGCAGCATCAAACCCGTCACACCTCAGCTCAACCTAACACAATAAATATGTGTTGCATTAAGTTCCATCAAGGCCTCACAGTCCCAGCCCCCGAGGGCAGGAAAACAACCCTGCACCCCATGGGCCTCATTTAACACTTACCTCACAATTATATAGCAACACATTCATTTTCTGACCTGGTTCAAATTATCAGAGAAGAAAAACAAAAACAAAAACAAAAAACGTTTCTACACCCTTCATTTGCTCCAAACGGGTTGTTTTTCTCTCCCCAGAGTAAGTAAGTTTGGCAAATGATAGTCTCAATGTGTGTGAAAGGCGCTAAAGTAGGTGTCAGGTACCATTACTGTCATGGTCCACACACACACACCGACTGAGAAGATAAGGCTGTCAGGCAGGAGCAGAAGAGAGCAAGAGAGAGGGAGAGAGGCAGAGAAAGAGAAAGAGAGAAAGAGAAAGAACAACCCAGTCTTCAGTCTCTAGTAATTATCAGTCAGTGAAACCATAACATTGTTCACACAACACAGGAATTCAAAAACAAAGGTTCCATTCAGTGGTGTTACCACCAAGGTGTTTCCATAAAGCTAGCCGTTTTGTCATCTGAGACTGAGAAAGATCATCACCGCGGGCAACCAGGTGCTTCTTCCGTCTCTCAGGAGCCCTGCACGGCACATTAAGGATGGTTGTGGTGTGTGTGTGTGTGTGTGTGTGTGTGTGTGTGTGTGTGTGTGTGTGTGTGTGTGTGTGTGTGTGTGTGTGTGTGTGTGTGTGTGTGTGTGTGTACATGTAATAAAGTTTGCTCTTGTGCAAGACAGTTGGACACAGTGTTATCAGGCCCCGTCCTCACATAGTCTCTAACCATGTCGGCTCAGTGTGTGTGCTTCCAGACTGAGTACTGGGTTATTGGTTGTTAGCTGTGGGCTCCTGTAGATAAACTGTAAGCTGTGTATGTGTTGTGTGAGTGTGTGTGTGTGTGAGTGTATCCTGTCAGATGGGTTGGGGCTGTGCTATGAATAAGCAGGCTGAAGCGAGCCACAAAGAGCTGCTGTCAGTCTCCTCCTCTCCCTCTCCCTCTCTCCTCTCCTCTACTCTTCCCACCTCTCCTCCCCTCTCCACAACAGCACAGTAACAGCCTGGGGTTATGATGGCGTGCCAGCACATCAGGAGCATAGCATTTGACTGCTTCACCTCCTAACGGTGTCTCCTCTGGGCAGCTATCTCTAGGAAGACCTCCTCCTCCTCTTACTCTTCCTCATGTCCCCCTTCCTTTATGCCTCCTCTTCCTCCTCCCTCTCCTCCTCTCCTATCCCCTCCTCCTCTCCCACATCCTCCTCCCTCATTCCCACCTCCCCCCTTTACTCTTCCTCCTCCTCTCCCAACTTCTCCTCTTCCTCCCGCTCCTCTCTCACTTCCTCCACTCCCTCTTCCTCCTCCCTCTCCTCTTCCTGTGCCTCCTGCCTCCTCTTCCTCCTCTCCCACCTCCTCTACCTCCTCCTCCTCTCCCACCTCCTTCACTTTCTATTCTGCCTCCTCCCTCTCCTCTTCTTCCTCCTTCTCCTCCCTCTCCTCCTCCTCTCTCAGCTCCTCCACTCCCTTTTCCTCCTCTTTCTCTTCCCTCTCCACCTCCTTCTCCTTCTCCTTCTCTCCAACCTCCTCCACTCCCTCTTCTCCTCCCTCTCCTCATCCTCCTCCCTCTCCTCATCCTCCTCCCTCTCCTTCTTCTCCTCTTTTTGCAGGGCTCTGTTCTACACTTGACTCTACCCGAGTGGCGCAGTGGTCTAAGGCACTGCATCTATACTGACAGTGACAGTCTGGAAAAGGGCTCCCGAGTGGCGCAGTGGTCTAAGGCACTGCATCTATACTGACAGTGACAGTCTGGAAAAGGGCTCCCGAGTGGCGCAGTGGTCTAAGACACTGCATCTATACTGACAGTGACAGTCTGGAAAAGGGCTCCCGAACGGCACAGCAGTCTAAGACACTGCATCTCAATGCAAGAGGCCTCACTGCAGTCCCTGGTTTGAATCCAGGTTGCATCATATTTGGCTGTGATTGGGAGTCCCATAGGGTGGCGCACAATTGGCCCAGCATTGGCCGGGGTAGGCCGTCATTGTAAATAAGAATTTGTTCTTAACTGACTTGCCAGGTTAAATAAATAAAAACTTTAAAAAGAAAATACTGTATGCACATAGACACATCTGTATAAAAGAGAGAGCTAGGCCTATCTGATGCACTTACACAACCTACCTGTGAGCAGAGCCGTGGTCGTGTGTTTTGATTTTGGATTGGACATCCCATGATAATGGCAAAAAAGAGCACTACAAAGCTAATCCTGTTCCCAGACACGTCAAACTTGGCCTTTGTTAGCCAATACAGAAAGACTGAGAGAAACTCTGGGTGCATAGGTGGCTTAATCTACCAACCAATCATCTCCCAAATAACGCCTTGCAGTTGTGTGATTCACAAAATTTAAATGATGACAAATACTTTACCCAGTTGGTCACTCCCGTAGAATTACATGGTCCCTCCCACCAAGGAAAACTCTGAATCGTTGATATCCCAGTTCTATATGTACTGTGTGCAATAGCCTGGGGACGAAGTTACTAACAAACCCCTCAATGGAATGACCATATGTTTATCTCTTCTAAAGTTATTACCCTTTCAGTCAAGATGCGGTTTCCCACCCTGCAGGTAACATACTTTACATTCCCTTCATTTAATCCTATTCTATGTTTTAATACCTGTAATATCTTCATATGATTTTCTCCTCTCCCTGTAATGTGCTATATTACAACTTTTTACAGGACACATCTGTGTGGAGAGAGAGGACAGTATATGCTTGGTGAAATGACATTTCCATACATGAAAACTCTACAGGAGTCACAGTCCTCAGGGTGTAATACATGTTTCAGCACAACACCATCAGGACTAAACTAAAATGGCACCTGTCTTTATTTAACCTGAATGAGTCACACAGCGTAAAGGTAGAATTAAGCTCTTCCACAGACTGCCCTGCCTAGTGGTAACTAGGGCCTACAATCCGCCTCGCCACTCTGTAACCAGGAAGTATTTAACCAGGAAGTGAGAGACACACATTATAGCAGGGTGACTAATCATTCTTAACACCGTCTCCTCCTCCGGTTAATGTGGTGGTGCAGCAGCTACTTCCTCCCCTGTTTGGATAGCACTCCTGTCCAGTGGTGGAGCTGTAAAGGTGCAGACCAGGACACACACAGACATTTTGTTTCCATAACAGTGAGAGGGAGGAAGCCTGTGTAGGCTGCTAGGTAACATCTCCCTCTGTGGCTTGTTGCTCTGAGTATTGCTGAACCCACCCATTTATTTGGGTTTGTCCTAAACTATATTTATCTCTCTTCTGACAAGTGGAGTTCCAAAAAGAACATGCTTAAAGGGAAAAGACAAATGTCTCTCTGCCTGATCCTAAGGAGTTTACATACCACCCCATCATTTAGATTGATTTAGTTCTGATCGCCTTCAAATGGAAACATGAAAGAAAACTAACAGGAAAAATAGCCTGGGTTCATGCAGGCGGGGCTCACAAAGACTGCAGACACACACACACACACACACACACACACACACACACACACACACACACACACACACACACACACACACACACACGTAAATATCAATCTTACATTCTAAAGTAAAACATTGTAAAGTAAAAGGAACGATCTGAAAGAGTCTTTCCATGTGAGTAAATGATGTGTGAACTATCCATGTTGTTCACACAGGTTAAAGCTTTAACACCAATCTGGACACCATGTCACAAAGACAGACACTCTCCTGTCATTGGCCCGGAGCCCATCTACACCCTGTTCTCTCATTGGATTAGCGAGTGTTAACAACCTGCTTTCCTATCGGTTCTCAGCATGGCAAGAGCCAGTTCTCCTATTGGCCCACAATGTTCCAGCATGATCTGAGAAGCCAGAGGAATGATGTTTGGTGTTGTGACAAGTAAAGACACCGTTCCTGTGATCTATTCAGGGTTGATTTGTCCATGTAATGCTTGTAATGGTTAAGGGCAATAGAAAGAATTCAGCTACTCAGGCTGCTTCTCACACACCTTCACACGCAAACACCTTCACACACAAACACATTCACAGAACATTCCCCTCTAATCTCACACACAGCCACATCTGAAAATGGGAGCTGGCTGGCTGGCTGGCTGGCTAGCTCAGTCTGTTCTCTCTGGTCAACAATCATGGGTCAGATCATATCTGGCTTCTGCCTGTGTTCTTGTTTCTCTTTAAACTTTATAGGTACAATCTGGGATCTGGGAATCTGTTCAAATGCTTTAAAGTGGCATGTTTTTTGAGAGAAGAAAGACCTTGTCTGCGGCCCATCCTCCCATCTGCCTTTCATCCCAAACTTTCCAACCAACAAAATGGAGACGACTCAACTGAACAACCGTACTGCAAAGGGCGCAAATCAAGTTTAACCAAGCCACACAAGCAAAACCATCAGGCCTAAATGATGCAAGAAGAGATTGCTGTGGACAAGCCAAGCTACTGGAAGACAGGATGAATCAGAATTTCTCAGTGCACGGGTATTCACTCTAAATATGAATTATTAAGTGGCTATCATACCCACATAGTATGAAAATAAATCCAGGAGGGTTTGTGATGAGAGGACTGAGGTAGTGGGCTGAATGCTGATTAGAGGTGAAAGCTGGAAGGTGGGGGAAGGGGTAGGAGGTGAGGTGGGGAGCCCCCAAGCTGGGGGGGAGGGGGGTAAGCCAGGAGTGTTGGAGTGGCGAGCCCGGGGATGGAGGAGGGATGGAGGGGTGAGGCAGGGAGCCCACTGAGGAGTAACAGGTACCAGGGTCCCGCTAGGAAGAGCCTGCCGCCTGAAACTTAACATGCAGGAAAAACCCTGATCCTGCCCTTTAACCTCTGACACCAGCAGCGCCTCAGATCAGATCAAAAACATCACTGACAGTCCGATACATTCACTGTCCCCCCTCTCTCTCTCTCAATTAAATGTAAGGGCTTTATTGGCATGGGAAACACATGTTCACAATGCCAAAGCAAGTGAACTGGATAATAAACAAAAGTGAAATAAACAATAACAATGTACAGTAAACATTACACTCTGTCACGACTCCTACCGAAGGTGGCTCCCCTTCCTGTTCGGGTGGCGCTCGGCGGTCACCGTCACCTACTAGCTGCCACTGATCCCTTTTCCCCTTTCTGTTTATTGGTTTCACCTGTTTTGTGTGTAGGCTGATTAGTCAGGCTATGTTAGCCAGTCGACCCGCCTGCTCTTTGTGCGGGATTGTTTTGTGTTGCTCTGGGCACGTTTGATGTTGACGTGTTTCGTTCGTGGGTTTTCTCCAGACTGTTTGAGTCCCCGTGTTTGGGGCATTTGTTTTGTGCGCCCTGTATTTCGTGGGGTGGCTTATGTTTGCCGTGTGTGCAATAAATAGCACTACCCTGAACTCCCTGGTTCCTGCGCCTGACTTTGTACCCACTATGCCCAGAGCGTTACACACTCACAAATGTCCCTAAGGAATAAAGACATTTCAAATGTTATATTCTGTGCAAATAGTTCAAGTACAAAAGGGAAAATATTTACAATAGTGTTTGTTCTTCACTGGTTGTCATCTTATTGTGGCTGCAGGTCACACATTTTGGTGCTGTGATGGCACACTGGTATTTCACCCAAAATGGGGTTTGTTTTCAAATTCTTTGTGTATCTGTGTAATCTGAGGGAAACATGCCTCCAATATGGTCATACATTTGACAGGAGGTTAGGAAGTGCAGCTCAGTTTCCATCTCATGTTTGCAGTGCGTCTTCTCTTGAGGGCCAGGTCTACCTACGGCAGCCTTTCTCAATAGCAAGGCCCACTGAGTCTGTACATTGTCAAAGCTTTCCTGAAGTTTGGGTCAGTCACAGTGGTCAGGTTCTCCCTCTCTGAGAGGTTTATTCAGATTGATCCTAGAGAGAACACATGGACTAACCCTGGACCAGCATTTAGAGAACAATAAAGAACAGTATATTATGTACAGTACACATGGCCTCAATATTTGTGTGTCGATTATAGTTATCTAGTCTTATGTGTAAAGAGCCGAACAAATTTTGTTACTTTTTACAACCAAGATACCTGGTTTCTGGAATCACAAACATGAGCCGAGTTGTACTGTAGCAACGACCACCTTTTCCCAGACAATGTCTTAAAGGGTCAGCCGGTCAGGAATCAAGGTAGGACCCAAGTGCAGACTGTGTGAAGTAACAATGTTTATTGTAACCACCGGGGCAGGCAAACGACAGGTCAGGTCAGGCAGAGGTCGGTAATCCAGAGCAGGAGCAAAGGAACAGGACGGCAGGCAGGGTCAGAGACGGGCGGGAACAGGGTCAGGACAGGCAAAGTTCAAAATCCAGGAGGCCGAGCGAAAGCGAAAGCGAGACTAGGGAAAAACAGGCGCTGAGACAAACCACTGGTAGGCTTGAACAAACAAGACGAACTGACACAGACAGACAGAAAACACAGGTATAAATACCCAGGGGATAATGGGGAAGATGGGCGACACCTGGAGGGGGTGGAGATAAGCACAAGGACAGGTGAAACAGATCAGGGTGTGACACGGCCAGTAAAACATTCCAATCACACAACTTACTGTCTTTTATCACACAATCTCTCTTAACAAGTCCAATGTTTTCCCTGCAATAATAACCCTTTACCTGCAAGTCGTATGTTGGTGACAAGTCATATGCTGGTGACAGTCCAGGAACATCAAACTACTAAACTTTTTATTTTTTTTGCCTTTATTTAACCAGGCAAGTCAGTTAAGAACACATTCTAATTTTCAATGACGGCCTGGGAACAGTGGGTTAACTGCCTGTTCAGGGGCGGAACCACAGATTTCTACCTTGTCAGCTCGGGGGTTTGAACTCACAACCTTCCGGTTTCTAGTCCAATGCTCTAACCACTAGGCTACCCTTTACCTGCAAGTCGTATGCTGGTGACAGTCCAGGAACATCAAACTACTAAACTTTAAAAGAAGAAGAGGGAGAGAACACTGTTTGGTTCCACCTCATAAATCCATGTGAAGGCCAATGTACTGAAGCCCTTGTGATACATTGCAGTAACCTGGAGGCCAGAGCTCCAGAGGGCCCTGGCATCCAGTCAAACAGGCCCATTTCGAGGCAGTTTGGAACGGGCAGACAGTAGATGATGCCTGGCTGCCCTCCTGCCTGCCCTCCTGCCTGCCAGCTGCCTGTCAAGAAACACTGTTGAGTCCTGGCCTTGCAAGGTGAACTCTCAGCCTGAACGTCTTCGGCAGGCTGCCACCAGAACATATTATGGATAGAACTGTGATTAATATCATACTTTGATGGACTACATTGGAAAAACTGTCAGCTGGCACAAACTGTGGGCACAGTGTGTGTGTGTGTGTGTGTGTGTGTGCGCGCGTGTGCGTGTGTGTGCGTGTGTGTGAAGGATGCAAGCAGCTGCAGTGGCGTCTTCTACCACAGGGTGGTGTCAGTCTGACCACTGAGCAGTCAGTCTTAATCCTTCAACACAAAACACACACAGCCAAGGGCCTCAAACAGACACACCAAGAAACACTAGTTATAGTCTTCAATTAGGGCCTGGAAGTCAAGTTAACAGGAATGGAACAGTCGGTCATCACCCTGTTCAGTTAGACGTCCAGGAGACTGCCGTTTTAGAGCTGAAAGGTATACAGAATAGATACGATACACACATCAGACACTCTCTTTCTATTGTAGTACAGAGACCCAAAGCCCACAGTGGAAAGACATTTCATGGTCCAGCACCAGAACTAAGGCCTAACATCATAACATATCCATATAAACACCAGCCCCAGTCTGACCCTATAGCTCAGGGAATGGACGCTCGAGAATTAGAATGAAAACGAAGCACCACCGGGTTGAGCCTGAATATATGGGAACTGTGCCAGGTGAGCAGGCCTCATGAGAGAGAGAGAGAAAGTAGGAGAGAGAGAGTGAAACAAAGAAGAGAGAGACAGAGAAAGATAGAGAAGAGAGAGAAAGAAGGGAAATGCATGCAGACAGCGTTCACTACCCTACTCAACCCCACGGTTGAAGTCGAAGCCTAAGAGCCCCACTCATACTGTAGGCAGCTGGGGAGTAGATCCCCAATAGGAACGCATAGCACTACTCCTTAAACAGAGAATCTGTTTTGACTGTGAGGATTGTCTCCTGGTGAAAGAGGAGAAGACCAGACAAATTCAGGCTTGATAGAATAAAGCGTTCAGGGTGATGCACCGGTAATTTATGAGCTTGAAGCTTGAAGGAAGGGGGGGGGTGTTTATCTCCTATATTGAGATCATCAGTTTCAAGTTCCAGCATGGGCCCGTCAAAGTACTGAAGGACTTTCATGGCTGAGAAAGACAAGGAATCTACAGTCAGTCAGTCAATTGACGTGCTTATCGCATATTGAGAATGAATATGGTTTTAAAACGTGCAGCCAGGAGGAAAGCTATGACCTTAGAGAAGATAATTGACCCCTTAAAGGATCATGTATCTGGGCATGTAGCTAGTCTGTTAACACCTTGGAGAGTTCCAACTGAAAACGTTCCTGCCTATTGCAATAAATAACCCTTTATGACCATGTTGAGAATGAAAGTCATCCTGGTGAACCTTCTGTAGTTTTTATGTTCACTTACAACATTAAGTTGAGTTCAATTTCCTTTAAAAAAGGCTACATTACAGTCATAGGTAAGCTTGTGCCAAAGAAAAACTTTATATACTGTATTTTGTCTGAACGTTCATTGGCCCTATAAATACTCTTTATATTTTGATGTGTTTAAATGGGATTTTACAGTTCCTGCTGGTATTTCTCTATAAAACAGGGAGTTGTGTAAGCCTGTTAAGATGCTAAGAAGTAGTACCGTACAGCAATGGTCCCTGAGCAGAACAGGCTGAACAACAAAGAGCTGAAACAACCATCTAGAGCCAAGACTGACCGTCTGCGATCACTGTCACAGCAAGCCAACCGTTTGTTCCTCTCTCCTTCCTCTCCTCCCTCTCTTCCTCTCCTCCCTCTCTTCCTCTCTTCCCTCTCTTCCATGCCTTTGATGGACTACAAGGGCTAAAGGACAAAGAGAGCTGTCCAAAATAAACGCAAAATCCACCTTTTATCCCACAGATGTGGCGCAGGGGTAGAGGAGGGACGGCGGGAGGGAGGAAGAGGAGGAGAGGAAGGCTGGCACAGTAACAGACAGGGGTCAAGTTTGATGGAGGGAGAGTTCCCAAAGAGGAAAGAGAAAGACAGAGAGAAAGAGAGGGGAGAGAGAGAGAGAGAGAGAGAGAGAGAGAGAAAAGGAGGTGCTGTAAAACACAGAGACATCTACAGCATTTCACCATGTCTGACCTGAAGAGGAAGTGTTCAAACGTCATTCCAGAGAGAGTGGATCCATGTTTGGTTTTTCTTTACGGTATTGACTCACAGCCTGCAAAGTACTGCCAACTACACCCCAATGTACTGTATCCCTCAGACTACACCCCAATGTACCAGCCCCTCAGACTGTGTGTATGTATCCCTCAGACTACACCCCAATGTACAGCATGTATCCCTCAGACTACACCCCAATGTACAGCATGTATCCCTCAGACTACACCCCAATGTACAGCATGTATCCCTCAGACTACACCCCAATGTACAGCATGTATCCCTCAGACTACACCCCAATGTACAGCATGTATCCCTCAGACTACACCCCAATGTACAGCATGTATCCCTCAGACTACACCCCAATGTACAGACCCTGTACAGCATGTATCCCTCAGACTACACCCCAATGTACAGCATGTATCCCTCAGACTACACCCCAATGTACAGCATGTATCCCTCAGACTACACCCCAATGTACAGCATGTATCCCTCAGACTACACCCCAATGTACAGCATGTATCCCTCAGACTACACCCCAATGTATCCCTCAGACATGTATCCCCCTCAGACTACACCCCAATGTACAGCATGTATCCCTACACCCCACTACCCTCACTACACCCCAATGTACAGCATGTATCCCTCAGACTACACCCCAATGTACAGTATGTATCCCTCAGACTACACCCCAATGTACAGCATGTATCCCTCAGACTACACCCCAATGTACAGCATGTATCCCTCAGACTACACCCCAATGTACAGCATGTATCCCTCAGACTACACCCCAATGTACAGCATGTATCCCTCAGACTACACCCCAATGTACAGCATGTATCCCTCAGACTACACCCCAATGTACAGTATGTATCCCTACAGACTACACCCCAATGTATCCCTCAGACTACAGCATGTATCCCTCAGACTACACCCCAATGTACAGCATGTATCCCTCAGACTACACCCCAATGTACAGCATGTATCCCTCAGACTACACCCCAATGTACAGCATGTATCCCTCAGACTACACCCCAATGTACAGCATGTATCCCTCAGACTACACCCCAATGTACAGCATGTATCCCTCAGACTACACCCCAATGTACAGCATGTATCCCTCAGACTACACCCCAATGTACAGCATGTATCCCTCAGACTACACCCCAATGTACAGCATGTATCCCTCAGACTACATCCCAATGTACAGTATGTATCCCTCCCTTGTAAAATAAAAGTCCACTCATCACTTCTGTCTCAGCACAGAGTACAGACACTCAGGACTGGACCATTTGGACTCATTTCAATTGCTAATAAATCCTTTCCATGTCCCAAGATTCAATCCTATAGTAGTTGTTGTCAGACAGACAGGCCCATCGTTGACACTTCAGCGACGTCTACAGTAGATTCTGCTGAGCGAAGGCCTCTGGGTTCCAGGTTGTATTCCCTCCATTGTGCACTTGAAGATTGTGTACCAGAGCTGGGAGAAACACTGTTTGTTGTGAAATGCTGTTAGTCCCTGTCCGTCAGAAGCCTTTCCTCTTATGCTGCAAGAGAAAAACAGCTATTGGACTTTTCACCACAGCACCAACGGAGCAGATACAGACGGACGCAATAAAAGCCACTCTGGAGGCGCCCCCTCAATCACATCAGGATGAGAGGATAATACACTTTAAAAAGTGCAGGTTTGGAGCCTGTCAATATTAGACGTCTGGGTTCTATTTTGGAGTGTGAAGTGAAGAGAGAAGCAGCTGATTCCCAGTCGAGCTGGGCTGGGCTGTCAGGTGAGGACAGAGGGAATGTGGTTTGGGCCTCTACCGCCTCTCCCATGGCGCATCACTCTAAGGAGCCAAGGAGAGGTGACGGCAGCTTATTGAAGGGGCTTGATGGGCACTCAGCAGTGTGACCCTCGATACGCGACATCAGGCAGCGCTAAACTGGCCAATCTAGCATGATCCAATCAAACATACACATGCAGCTAACCTCTTCACACCAAAATACTCTTGAGACTTCCTAGCCTGCTCGATGCCACATACGCCATTTTCCCCTTGAAAGTGTGTCACAGAAGAGATCAAAACACATTCATTCAACTCGAGTATACATCCTTTTAGTACAGCATAACCTTGAGCAAGACCTCCATCAGGTGAAGGGAGGGGTTATAAGTAGCTTTCCCCTGACTTGTTTTATCGTTTTATACAGTTTGCTTTAAAGAGCATTATCTTTTAAGGGAAGGAGGATGTCACTTTTTTGTTATTTTCTAGGGAGATGGATTGTGGGTTTGAACTGTAGTGGACAGGCCATCACAGACCAGGCCACAGAGCAGGAAGGATAGTGGGTAGGTTAAGGACGATAACAATGTCCCCCATGCCTGTCTGACCATCTCAAAACAGACTTAGAAAGCCATACGGAGGTGTTTGGCTAAACTCAAATCAAATTTTATTGGTCACATGGTTAGAAGATGTTAGTGCGAGTGAAGCGAAATGTTTGTGCTTCTAGTTCCGACAGTGCAGTAATCTATCAATTTCACAACAACTACCTTATACACACAAAAATAAAGGAATGGAATAAGAATATAAACATATAAATATATGGATGAGCGATGGCCGAACGACATAGGCAAGATGCAATAGATGGTGTAAAATATGGTATATACATATGAGATGAGTAATGTAAGATATGTCAACATTATTATAGTGGCCTTTTTAAAGTGACTAGTGATCCATTTATTAAAGTGGCTAATGATTTGAGTCAGGATGTAGGCAGCAGCCTCTGTGTTAGTGATGGCTGTTTAACAGTCTGATGGTCTTGAGTTAGAAGTGATAGAAGTGTGCAGTGTGATGGCAATTGCATCGTCTGTGAACCTGTTGGGGCGATATGCAAACTGAAGTGGGTCTAGGGTGACAGGTAAGGTGGAGGTGACTTGGCTTAGTTCAGCTTAGTTCCGGGGCTTAGTTCAGCTCGATCATAATGGGACTGGTTGACAAATCACTCTCACAACCATATCCAAACCTGATAAGTTACACTAATATGTACCACAATAACCACTAAGTGACCTCTTAATACACTTGTAGTTGTCACGTTGTATCAGGAATTACATGTTTGGTGACCAAAGGTCCTGTCTTTAAACCTGTCTTTAAACCTGTCTTTAAACCAACAACAGTGAGTTGAACTGAACTACCTGCTAATCACTGACTGAACTGTACCGTACTGGACAGGGTCTATGTCAGATCTTCACAGAAGGGCTTCTGAGACCAGTCTAACATCATCATGTCTTATTGGCCCTGCTCTCTCTCCACCACTGAAAGATAAGGGGGCCCTGGAGGGTTGCTAGCTGCTGAGAGAGAGAGAGAGAGAGCAGGGTAGTGTAGCCTACTCAGTAAATAAGCAGCCAGCTGAGAGCTCTATATATTGCCAACTAATAGAGCTTCATCCAGACCAGTCGCTCAGACAGCCAGGTGAACTCAGGCCCAGTGCTGTAATGAAGACGGCTTGGCACTAAGTTGTCTAGCAACATGGTGGAGCAGACATACTGATACTGTGATAAGCCCTTACTGTGGCCTATCCACCCACTGGAAGGGAAAACAATATGAAAGACAAATAACAAACATCTAACTTTGAGAGAAGCTAACTTTACCAAGTACATTTGCTTAATATATTTTCTGAGGATATAGGATAGAAATAAAACATGGAACTTTGTTAGGTGACGCTAACTTTGCCCACAACACTTAGAGAGGATAATGTCCTGAGGCCAGAACTGGTTCGGGGCTTCATTTATACATGCTATCCCTACTACATAACACTGTCCCAACATACTCTTTATAGAAATTGGGATGTGCTGCAATTTGCAATCTCTTCCCATATTATTAATAATGCAGAGGAATGACAGCTTAACGAAGTCATAAAATATGCAAATGCACATTGGGATACGGAGAGAGTTTCAACAGTTTTACTGAGCATTCCTAGCTAAACGCTTCTCTCAGAGAAAAATGTGCACTTGTTTTAGTAGAGGGAATTTGTGGAGATAACTGAAAAACAAACTGAGATGGAGCCGAGGATTTACTGTACATTTGTGTTTCCTGATTTGAACAAAATATAGTCATTATACGACATTTGCTAAATAAAAGTCTTCTCCAATTCTAATACAACTGAATAGATCTGGGTTTCCCAAACTCGGTCCTCGGGACCCCAATGGGTACACATTTTGGTTTTTACCCCAGCACTACACAGCTGGTTCAAATGATCAAAGCTTGATGATTAGTTGATCATTTAGTGATCATGATGATCATTTAGTGATCATGATGATCACTAATCATCATTTAGATGATAATTTAGATCAGCTCTGTAGTGCTATGTAATTTAGATCAGCTGTGTAGTGCTGTGTAGTGCTGTGTAGTGCTATCAGCTGTGTAGTGCTGTGTAGTGCTATAAAACCAAAATGTGTACCCCTTGGTGTCCCGAGGACCGAGTTTGGGAAACGCTGTATTATAGTGATGCTCAGGCAGATGTACTATAGTGATGCTCAGGCAGATGTACTATGGTGATGCTCAGGCAGATGTACTATGGTGATGCTCAGGCAGATGTACTATAGTGATGCTCAGGCAGACGTACTATAGTTCGTCCCCCCCGGCCCAGCAGCGATGCCCCGGGACACAGCCTCTGGGCGGTCCCTCGCTGGGCCCTGGTCCTACTAAGTGCTCTGTCACGGGCTGCTAGGGGCTGCAGCATATGCCACAAGGTCCCTGGCGTATGTGCCCCAATGCAGCCCTAACCCAGGGTGAACCCTGCTAATGGAGGGCTGCTGTGTGTGCGTGTGTGTGTGTGTGTGTGTGTGTGTGTGCGTGCGTGCGTGCGTGCGTGTGTGCGTGTGTGCGTGTGTGTGTGTGTGTGTGTGTGTGTGTGTGTGTGTGTGTGTGTGTGTCTACCTGACCTTCAGCTGCTCACGGCTGGGTGATGCTGCTGCTATACTCTACTGTGCTGTGGTCCTACTGGGTTAGAGAACAGCTTTCAGCACTGTACAGGCTCTACAGGGAGATACCCTGTACTCTTGACCCATCTAGAAGAGACACTCAGCACTACAATGTCTGGGAGCAACAGCTGGGCAGCTGATGATGGATTGATAGAGCACTGGTTGCATGAACAAAAGCATGGACTCGTTGTAGACACACAGATTCATCTGACTATTCCCCCCGGTCATTTGAGGACTATAACAGGTGGGTTTTTACAGCATGGACTATAGTTTACCCAGCTGTGAGTCCAATTAGAAATTATAATAGATAACAATCCCTGAGGAACAGTATACAACAACAAAACCAGGAGAGACGAACACTATTCCAACTCATTCACTTTTAGCTTACTGAACCACCATACTCACATTACGGCATCAATCCAATCATTTTTATTCATTTATATTGTCCATTTATATATGTTCTCTCACATTTATTTGTCCAGGCAAGTCAATAAAATTAAGAACAAATTATTATTTACAATGACAGTAGCAATATGAACATCCATGACCCAGTTTGAATCATTCTATTCTATGTGAATCATATAGATCCCTACCTGTGTAGAATTCAGTATAATTGTTGTTTAATCATTTTAGTTGAACAGAGGGAACTGAGGGTTCTAATTTAGCCATCCAAGGCAAATAAACCTTGTAGCATATGTATCTGTGTTTGTTTTTACTGTAGGCAAGTCATATGAATCACATGCCAGAAATACCCCAGTACAGACAGATGTACCCACCTTACCCAAACACACATGGTAAAAGGCTATTCCTTTCCCTGGCATTGGCTGGTTCCCGACATGCCCACTGCTCTGCGGGCATCTTACATAATGATGGGTTTTAGGTTGGCAGGAACACTGTGCCAGATAAAGCTGTCATTAGAACCACTATTGTTCACACAGAACCCAGGCCTGGGCACAACGCAATCAGTACAACACAATTATCTTTCCATTACACGTCTAGAATGAGTTCCTCCCATGTTACATCAGTGGGCATATGTTTCAGAAAATAATAAAAGGAAAAGGATTACTCCAAACTTGAACCCTGTCCTACTTTCCTCAGATAGTGTTATAGCAGGGAAGATAAGACAATCACTATGGGGAGTGACATTATAATGTGTCTTGGTAGAGCTGAAATGAGAAGCCTGAGGCTTATGTCTTATGTCGCAATTTACAGCTTTCCCAAGCCGTTGACTTTACACTGGTGAAGATATCTGAGAGAGAGGAGGAGACTATTGGCTCTCGCTGTGTGTGTGAATGTGTCTGTCTGATGGACAAGACACCAGGCCACAAACAATATCATCCCTCCACCCTGAAGTTAATATTGTCCTATCACGTCGTAATTACTTTCCAACACACAACCCTCCCTTTCATTCCGTTGACGATGTATTTTCTGGGGGCATGGGGTTTATTCAGGCATACATAAAACATACGGGTCACATTTAATTGCGATGGAGAGAGGAGATGAGACAAGACTAATTATCTTTATGGCTCCACAGTAATATTTTATTTAAGTTGAGCATCGTTGGGCTGGGCCCAGTAAGATCCAGCTTGGCCAGCGGGCAGCATAGCACAACGAGCACAGAGAGATTTATTCCCAGTGGAGAGAGGGCCCAGTTCATCTCTGATTTCCCCCCAATAGCCAAAAAGACAGAGGTATTTCCCTGCTATGATTTATTAATTCTGTTGTTATATCCCAACACAAAAGCCTTGGTGAACTGGCCACTCCTTCTGGTCTGACTGAATGTAACTGTATAGTAGCATGGTCTGTAGAACCACTGGGCTGGTTTATGGTGACAGCACTCAGCAAATGCCAATAGACCAGGGAGGAGACGGGGGGATAAGGGGGGCAGTCAGGTGGAAGGGAGGTGCACTTTATGTAAAAAAAAAGAGAGGGGTAGAGAGAGGGAAATGGAGTGATATAAAAGAGCAGAGGAGGGAGGGAGGGAGGGAGGTGTGATGGGAACAGAGAGGGCTAGCGTTGCCATTGCTATTGAACGCCTAGAAGAACACGCTCTCTGATTTCTGTGGGGGTTTTTCAAAGAGCACTTGAAAGTCCTTCTGAGGTATTGAACAGGTGGGAAGAGAGCAGAAAGAGGGGGATGAGGCTGAAAGCTGGGCTGGGCAGCTTTGAGTGGAGGAGGATGACCCAGAGGCCCAAAGACCCAGAGCCCCTCAGCCCCATCAGGCTGCTCCCCTGAGGGCTCCCCCTGGGCCGGGGCTGGATGGATTAGAACCGGGCCTGGATGGATTAGAGCCGGGGCTGGATGGATTGAGGCTGGGCAGCCGGCTAACCTCAAAAGCTACCTAAAAAAGCCCATGTTGAGCGAATGTCTGGACAGTTATGTGCAAGTTTACACACATAGAAACAAACCTACACACAAAAATAGGCCTACAGATCATATACCTAGAAAGATGGAAGACCCATATGAACAAGAGATAAACACCTATGTAAATACATTATTATTGAGTGCCCTTCATTTGAGCATCTTCCTATGCGACCACTCTCTATGTGGACAGTAGCCTGCAGAACTTTGCTAAATAAAATGGGCCTGGAAGGTAGTATTGGCGCAGTCAAGATTCTTAAAGATAGTGCTTTATTATAATTGATCAAAAAGTATCATCCCTTTGAACAGCCAGGCCCTCTGGGATCCACTTCAAACAGTATCAATTATAAACATAGCCTCCGAGGACCAGAGAGTCAATTCTCTATCAATAAAGAATTCACCGTAGTATCACCCTGGAGATTAGTGGAGAGATGAGCGGAGCCGTGCAAAACCCACTGGATTGTCTAAATCTACTGCCTCGCTCCGCACCGGCAAACTACTGATGATCAAACACAAGGCATTCCAATCCAACGCTATGCATAGAGCTACTGTACTGGAACTCACACTGCTGGTAGTACAGTGTTCTGTGGTTAGGGAATTACTCACACTTCTGCTAATACGCTGTTCTGTCATTAGGGAATTAGCAAGCTAAGCCTCCACTGATGCATTTGATGAAAACACAGCACTGAAAGTTCTGCCTTTATAGTCTTATAATAACATCTAAATGTATTGCTGTGGCACGGCTATGGTTCAATACCCCAAACAAGGATTTATCTTAGGGGGTGGCACACATAGCATAGGAGACGGGAGACGGCATTGTGTTGTGAGCTGGCTCGACTAAGAGTGTGTGCTTACCAGATGAATAATGCACTTTCAGTGTACTTTCTCTCTCGATTTCTTTCTTTCTCTCTCTCGTTCTCTATCTCTATTCTCCAGTCTTCTCTCTGTGGTTATTCTCTGATTACATACAACAGCAGGAGGAGGATACGAGGGTGTGTTGACAGTTTCTTCCTACTGAAGTTTGATTATTCAGTCACTTTCATTGAGTTTCCTTTTGAACAAGATCCTTAATCTTGGAATGCTGAACAACAGAAGGTTAAAGTTAGGGAGGGGAAATGTACGGCAGTGTGAACGAGGAGTTAACCCTCTTCCAAATCCTCCAGGACATTTGAGGGAAATGTTAATATTGTAACTATGTCATTGAAGATTACGTTTTATAGTTTATTAGTTTATGTGTTTTATAGTTGTATAGTTTAATAGGACCCTATTTTCAAGACGGGTACAGTATGGCAAAAGCAGTCTTTCGGAGACATTAAATGAAATACTGTGTTGACAGTTGTAAATGTTTTAAACTAAATGCATATTCTGATAGAGAATAGTGTTTATCTTCCGGTGTGGCTTGCCCAACAACAGGGGAGAGATGTAGATAGATGAAATAGAAAGCATGTTAAACACGCACGCACGCACGCACGCACGCACGCACACACACACACACACACACACACACACACACACACACACACACACACACACACACACACACACACACACACACACACACACACACACACACACACACACACACACACACACACACACGCGCGCGCGCGCGTACAGCAGCCTAAACAGTATGGTTGTTAAACTGAGCCAATCTGACAACACAGCTGTGCCATATCAGTGACACGTTCAATCTTTACAGGACCCTCTTCCCAGAAACCCTCTGTTGCGACACAATCATTACAAATTGATTGCAAAATAGCTAACAATCATGATTAAATCATTAAATTCTTGTCTACGCTTCAGAGAATGGAGAGAAAATTAACTTCCCACCAACCTCATTTTTTCCTGAACACGAAATAATGATTTTCTGCCAGTCTAATTACAAAGCCAACATCTGATCAAGCCAGCATCCAGAGGGGATTATCACATGGACCAGTATTAGACCTCATTACCAGCCTGAGTGCAGAATTATTACATCTTGTAATTGGATGGTGAGATTTATATACAGATCGGGCCGGTTTCTGTTAGATTGTAATTACAGGCTTGGTTGGTTAGCTACTTATCACTCAGCAGAAGAGAGAGAGCAGGAGGAAATAAGAGGGCATTTCATTAACCCTTCACCCTATCTGGGGAAACACTGTTACCTTCCATGTCTGTGTTAGGAACAACATAACAGCTAAACTCGCAGATGAAACCATTTATTACCCCCTTCAGCTCCCCGCTAGCGCCCCTCCTCCTGGGTCAAAGAGGGGCTTAATTTTCTTTAACCCCTAATGAACACTTTGGGTGAATTTGTTTCAATAAACCATCCATTTTACTGTTGACTGAGTTCCATTTCCTAATTAACCGTTAGGAATAAGTGTGTGGAATAAGCAGTCATCTGCTTAGAGAGAGCAGGTTTATGGAGTGCTACACTGCTCTCTGCTCACAGCTCTCAATGACTGGGGCTCTGGGCTGGGTGTGCGTGCTGTTTGTCTCCATGCTGTGAGTGAACTACAGTACCTACCTGTAAAGTAGGCCACCACCATGCCTCGGCTCTGCTCTGGGTGGGTTAGAGAGATGATGAGAAATGATGGTTGATGATGATGGTGGCTGTACTGGAGCCCAGTTCTCTCCTTCTCTCTCCTGATGAATGGTAGCCTGCTGGCCTTGCTTCGCTTTAATCACTGTTGGCAGATCTGTGCCATGGAAAGAGTGGTGTTTAACAGGCGTCCTGCCTCATTCATTAGCGTCTCCTCACAAACAAGATGGAAGGAGGAGAACTGTGGTTAATAATTTACATGAGATAAAGGCAGCCTGGACCAGAGAGTGGAGATGATCTCTGGTCTTAGTAGATGGAGGGAGAGAGTGGAGATGATCTCTGGTCTTAGTGGATGAAGAGAGAGAGAGGATATGATCTATGGTCATAGTGGATGGAGGGAGAGAGTGGATATGTTCTCTGACCTTAGTGGATGCTGGGAGAGAGTGGATATGTTCTCTGACCTTAGTGGATGAAGAGAGAGAGTGGATATGATCTAAGGTCTTAGTGGATGTAGAGAGAGAGTGGATATGTTCTCTGGTCTTAGTGGATGAAGAGAGGGAGTGGATATGATCTCTGGTCTTAGTGGATGAAGAGAGAGAGTGGAAATGATCTATGGTCTTAGTGGATGAAGAGAGAGAGTGGATATGTTCTGTGGTCTTAGTGGATGAAGAGAGAGAGTGGATATGATCTCTGGTCTTCATGGATGAAGGGAGAGAGTGGATATGATCTCTGGTCTTAGCGGATGGAGGGAGAGAGTGGATATGATCTATGGTCTTAGTGGATGAAGGAAGAGAGTGGATATGATCTCTGGTCTTAGTGGATGAAGAGAGAGAGTGGATATGTTCTCTGACCTTAGTGGATCAAGAGAGAGAGTGGATATGATCTCTGGTCTTAGTGGATGAAGAGAGAGAGTGGATATGTTCTCTGACCTTAGTGGATCAAGAGAGAGAGTGGATATGAACTCTGGTCTTAGCGGATGGAGGGAGAGAGTGGATATGATCTCTGGTCTTCATGGATGGAGGGAGATAGTGGATATGATCTCTGGTCTTAGTGGATGAAGAGAGAGAGAGTGGATATGATCGATGGTCTTAGTGGATGAAGAGAGAGAGTGGATATGATCGATGGTCTTAGTGGATGAAGAGAGAGAGTGGATATGATCTCTGGTCTTAGTGTATGAAGAGAGAGAGTGGATATGATCTATGGTCTTAGAGGATGAAGAGAGAGAGTGGATATGTTCTCTGGTCTTAGTGGATGAAGAGAGAGAGTGGATATGATCTATGGTCTTAGTGGATGAAGAGAGAGAGTGGATATGATCTCTGGTCTTAGTGGATGAAGAGAGAGAGTGGATATGATCTATGGTCTTAGTGGATGAAGAGAGAGAGTGGATATGATCTCTGGTCTTAGTGGATGGAGGGAGAGAGTGGATATGTTCTCTGATCTTAGTGGATGGAGGGAGAGAGTGGATATGATCTATGGTCTTAGTGGATGGAGGGAGAGAGTGGACATGTTCTCTGATCTTAGTGGATGGAGGGAGAGAGTGGATATGATCTATGGTCTTAGTGGATGGAGGGAGAGAGTGGATATGATCTCTGGTCTTAGTGGATGAAGAGAGAGAGTGGATATGTTCTCTGACCTTAGTGGATGAAGAGAGAGAGTGGATATGATCTATGGTCTTAGTGGATGAAGGGAGAGAGTGGATATGATCTCTGGTCTTAGTGGATGAAGAGAGAGAGTGGATATGATCTATAGTCTTAGTGGATGAAGAGAGAGAGTGGATATGTTCTGTGGTCTTAGTGGATGAAGAGAGAGAGTGGATATGATCTCTGGTCTTCATGGATGGAGGGAGAGAGTGGATATGATCTCTGGTCTTAGCGGATGGAGGGAGAGAATGGACATGATCTATGGTCTTAGTGGATGAAGGAAGAGAGTGGATATGATCTCTGGTCTTAGTGGATGAAGAGAGAGAGTGGATATGTTCTCTGACCTTAGTGGATCAAGAGAGAGAGTGGATATGATCTCTGGTCTTAGTGGATGAAGAGAGAGAGTGGATATGTTCTCTGACCTTAGTGGATCAAGAGAGAGAGTGGATATGATCTCTGGTCTTAGTGGATGAAGAGAGAGAGTGAATATGATCTCTGGTCTTAGTGGATGAAGAGAGAGAGTGGATATGATCTCTGGTCTTCATGGATGGAGGGAGATAGTGGATATGATCTCTGGTCTTAGTGGATGAAGAGAGAGAGTGGATATGTTCTCTGACCTTAGTAGATGAAGAGAGAGAGTGGATATGATCTCTGGTCTTAGTGGATGGAGGGAGAGAGTGGATATGTTCTCTGATCTTAGTGGATGGAGGGAGAGAGTGGATATGATCTATGGTCTTAGTGGATGGAGGGAGAGAGTGGATATGATCTCTGGTCTTAGTGGATGAAGAGAGAGAGTGGATATGTTCTCTGACCTTAGTGGATGAAGAGAGAGAGTGGATATGATCTATGGTCTTAGTGGATGAAGAGAGAGAGTGGATATGATCTCTGGTCTTAGTGGATGAAGAGAGAGAGTGGATATGATCTATGGTCTTATTGGATGAAGAGAGAGAGTGGATATGTTCTGTGGTCTTAGTGGATGAAGAGAGAGAGTGGATATGTTCTCTGGTCTTAGTGGATGCAGGGAGAGAGTGGATATGATCTATGGTCTTAGTGGATGAAGAGAGAGAGTGGATATGATCTATGGTCTTAGTGGATGAAGAGAGAGTGGATATGTTCTCAGACCTTAGTAGATGAAGAGAGAGAGTGGATATGATCTCTGGTCTTCATGGATGGAGGGAGACATTGGATATGATCTCTGGTCTTAGTGGATGAAGAGAGAGAGTGGATATGTTCTCTGACCTTAGTGGATCAAGAGATAGAGTGGATATGATCTCTGATCTTAGTGGATGAAGAGAGAGATTGAATATGATCTCTGGTCTTAGTGGATGAAGGAAGAGAGTGGATATGATCTCCGGTCTTAGTAGATGAAGAGAGAGAGAGTATATATGTTCTGTGGTCTTAGTGGATGAAGAGAGAGAGTGGATATGATCTCTGGTCTTAGTGGATGAAGAGAGAGAGTCACAGTTACCAGCCCTTTCAAGCTTAACATCCTTATCATTTATCGCCCTCCAGGTTCCCTCGGAGAGTTCATCAATGAGCTTGATGCCTTGATAAGCTCCTTTCCTGAGGACGGCTCACCTCTCACAGTCCTGGGCGACTTTAACCTTCCCACGTCTACCTTTGACTCATTCCTCTCTGCCTCCTTCTTTCCACTCCTCTCCTCTTTTGACCTCACCCTCTCACCTTCCCCCCCTACTCACAAGGCAGGCAATACGCTCGACCTCATCTTTACTAGATGCTGTTCTTCCACAAACCTCATTGCAACTCCCCTCCAAGTCTCCGACCACTACCTTGTATCCTTTTCCCTCTCGCTCTCATCCAACACTTCCCACACTGCCCCTACTCGGATGGTATCGCGATAACCTTCGCTCTCTCTCCCCCGCTACTCTCTCCTCTTCCATCCTATCATCTCTTCCCTCTGCTCATACCTTCTCCAACCTTTCTCCTGAGTCTGCCTCCTCAACCCTCCTCTCTTCCCTTTCTGCATCCTTTGACTCTCTATGTCCCCTATCCTCCAGGCCGGCTCGGTCCTCCCCTCCCGCTCCGTGGCTCGATGACTCATTGCGAGCTCACAGAACAGAGCTCCGGGCAGCCGAGCGGAAATGGAGGAAAACTCGCCTCCCTGCGGACCTGGCATCCTTTCACTCCCTCCTCTCTACATTTTCCTCCTCTGTCTCTGCTGCTAAAGCCACTTTCTACCACTCTAAATTCCAAGCATCTGCCTCTAACCCTAGGAAGCTCTTTGCCACCTTCTCCTCCCTCCTGAATCCTCCTCCCCCTCCCCCCCCCCTCCTCCCTCTCTGCAGATGACTTCGTCAACCATTTTGAAAAGAAGGTCGACGACATCCGATCCTCGTTTGCTAAGTCAAACGACACCGCTGGTTCTGCTCACACTGCCCTACCCTGTGCTCTGACCTCTTTCTCCCCTCTCTCCAGATGAAATCTCGCTTCTTGTGACGGCCGGCCGCCCAACAACCTGCCCGCTTGACCCTATCCCCTCCTCTCTTCTCCAGACCATTTCCGGGGACCTTCTCCCTTACCTCACCTCGCTCATCAACTCATCCCTGACCGCTGGCTACGTCCCTTCCGTCTTCAAGAGAGCGAGAGTTGCACCCCTTCTGAAAAAACCTACACTCGATCCCTCCGATGTCAACAACTACAGACCAGTATCCCTTCTTTCTTTTCTCTCCAAAACTCTTCAACGTGCCGTCCTTGGCCAGCTCTCCCGCTATCTCTCTCAGAATGACCTTCTTGATCCAAATCAGTCAGGTTTCAAGACTAGTCATTCAACTGAGACTGCTCTTCTCTGTATCACGGAGGCGCTCCGCACTGCTAAAGCTAACTCTCTCTCCTCTGCTCTCATCCTTCTAGACCTATCGGCTGCCTTCGATACTGTGAACCATCAGATCCTCCTCTCCACCCTCTCCGAGTTGGGCATCTCCGGCGCGGCCCACGCTTGGATTGCGTCCTACCTGACAGGTCGCTCCTACCAGGTGGCGTGGCGAGAATCTGTCTCCTCGCCACACGCTCTCACCACTGGTGTCCCCCAGGGCTCTGTTCTAGGCCCTCTCCTATTCTCGCTATACACCAAGTCACTTGGCTCTGTCATAACCTCACATGGTCTCTCCTATCATTGCTATGCAGACGACACACAATTAATCTTCTCCTTTCCCCTTCTGATGACCAGGTGGCGAATCGCATCTCTGCATGTCTGGCAGACATATCAGTGTGGATGACGGATCACCACCTCAAGCTGAACCTCGGCAAGACGGAGCTGCTCTTCCTCCCGGGGAAGGACTGCCCGTTCCATGATCTCGCCATCACGGTTGACAACTCCATTGTGTCCTCCTCCCAGAGCGCTAAGAACCTTGGCGTGATCCTGGACAACACCCTGTCGTTCTCAACCAACATCATGGCGGTGGCCCGTTCCTGTAGGTTCATGCTCTACAACATCCGCAGAGTACGACCCTGCCTCACACAGGAAGCGGCGCAGGTCCTAATCCAGGCACTTGTCATCTCCCGTCTGGATTACTGCAACTCGCTGTTGGCTGGGCTCCCTGCCTGTGCCATTAAACCCCTACAACTCATCCAGAACGCCGCAGCCCGTCTGGTGTTCAACCTTCCCAAGTTCTCTCACGTCACCCCGCTCCTCCGCTCTCTCCACTGGCTTCCAGTTGAAGCTCGCATCCGCTACAAGACCATGGTGCTTGCCTACGGAGCTGTGAGGGGAACGGCACCGCAGTACCTCCAGGCTCTGATCAGGCCCTACACCCAAGCAAGGGCACTGCGTTCATCCACCTCTGGCCTGCTCGCCTCCCTACCATTGAGGAAGTACAGTTCCCGCTCAGCCCAGTCAAAACTGTTCGCTGCTCTGGCCCCCCAATGGTGGAACAAACTCCCTCACGACGCCAGGACAGCGGAGTCAATCACCACCTTCCGGAGACACCTGAAACCCCACCTCTTCAAGGAATACCTAGGATAGGATAAGTAATCCTTCTCACCCCCCTTAATGATTTAGATGCACTATTGTAAAGTGGCTGTTCCACTGGATGTCAGAAGGTGAATTCACCAATTTGTAAGTCGCTCTGGATAAGAGCGTCTGCTAAATGACTTAAATGTAAATGTAATGTAAATGATATGTTCTTTGATCTTAGTGGATGGAGGGAGAGAGTGGATATGATCTATGGTCTTAGTGGATGGAGAGAGAGAGTGGATATGTTCTCTGACCTTAGTGGATGAAGAGAGAGAGTGGATATGATATCTGGTCTTAGTGAATGGAGGGAGAGAGTGGATATGATCTCTGGTCATAGTGGATGAATAGAGAGAGTGGATATGATCTATGGTCTTAGTGGATGGAGTGAGAGAGTGATATGATCTCTGGTCTTAGTGGATGAAGAGAGAGAGTGAATATGATCTCTGGTCTTCATGGATGGAGGGAGACATTGGATATGATCTCTGGTCTTAGTGGATGAAGAGAGAGAGTGGATATGTTCTCTGACCTTAGTGGATCAAGAGAGAGAGTGGATATGATCTCTGGTCTTAGTGGATGAAGAGAGAGAGAGTGAATATGATCTCTGGTCTTAATGGATGAAGAGAGAGAGTGGATATGATCTCTGGTCTTAGTGGATGGAGGCAGAGAGTGGATATGATCTCTGGTCTTAGTGGATGAAGAGAGAGAGTGGATATGATCTCTGGTCTTAGCGGATGGAGGGAGAGAGTGGATATGATCTCTGGTCTTAGCGGATGGAGGGAGAGAGTGGATATGATCTATGGTCTTGGTGGATGAATAGAGAGAATGGATATGATCTCTGACCTTAGTGGATGGAGGGAGAGAGTGGATATGATCTCTGGTCTTAGTGGATGAAGAGAGAGAGTGGATATGATCTCTGGTCTTAGTGGATGAAGAGAGAGAGTGGCTATGATCTCTGGTCTTAGTGTATGCAGGGAGAGACTGGAGAGAAGAGAAGGATGCTCTGAGTGTGGTGTGTCTGGATGGATGGAGAGAGAGAGGGATGGAAGGATGGAGATTCACAAACACACATACGCACACACTCCACACCCTTTCCACACAGACACCTAGCCCCATTCCCATCTGCAGTGTTTCAGCTCTGCAGTGTAGTCAATCAGTGAGGGAGTGTACCCAGCCCACACACACACACTTTCTGGACTGACAAATGTATCAGTGACAAATAAATTGGAAAATATCTGAGATACAACTCGGATTCAATTCCAGAATAAAGACTGTAAGGGAAAAATGACCTGGGTTTGCTTGATTTTACTCTGAAGACATGCAATGTAACACAGACCCACCCGATAGAAGATAACAGCTAATTTGTGGTTGTTTCTGTGCAATTCAGCAAGAATGCCTTGATTCATATGTCACCCCGCATCACTGGAGGAAGAAAAGAAAAACATCAGCACCTCTCCAGAGTTAACACCGATACAACTTTCTTTCTTTCTGCATATAACCAAGCTCCCCTTACAATACAATCAATATGGGCTTACATTTTATGAGACAAGGAGTTAACTTGTTCAATTATGGCACAGACAGCTCTATTCTTTTGTAACAAGTAATCTGGCTGGTGAAATCGATACTGACAGGCTCACTGCACGCTGGCTAATTTCATATTACCTCTAGCCAATCAGAGAGCAGGCAGTAATGGAGCTGTTGTTCCACTTCATTATGGGCTGGGAGGAGGGATCAATACAGACACCAGCAAGAGGGAGGGAGAGCGAGAGTAGTTGGGCTACTCCTGCTACTGCAAGGCACCCAAGGCTGGTTTGAAGGGGGGTGGGGTAGTTAGGAAGGACAGATGGGAGGGGGTCCGGGGGCATAACCCCCCTAAATAAATCACAGTTACAATCACCACAAAACATATACCTTTCCTTTTGACCTGTCAAAGCAATCATGAGCGTAACATATCAGAGGTTCCCTTACCCCCCCCCCCCTCTCTCTCTCTAATAACGTTTGACTTCGGGCTGGGAGGTCATAATCTGACTCACAAGGTCCACAACAGGAAAACAGAGGGAGAAAAAATAAGAAAAGAAAGCAGGGATAACCTTCAAATGAAATCCTCTCGTCTAGCAACCAGATCCACTCTTTGACCTCTTTGGCTAATTATGAATTACAGTCCATATCTGCCTTTGCATAAACCATCTCCCCTCTTTTTCCCATTATTGTTATCTTGGTGTAGGATTAGCAGGAAACTAAGGGGATGATGTTGTCAAAACTGATGTCAACTGTACAATTATTCAACTCATCCCTCATCCCTTCTTCCAAGAAAATAAGACACTGAAGATTAAGATAAGACATTCCTAAAGAATGAGGGAAAGAAATTCAAGCCTCTTGGAAGGAATAGACGTGACTCTAGCTCACAATGGAAAATATTGATGCTTTATTCATCTAATTCAAGTTAAAAACATGATGTTTCAGCCGCCAATGGCCTTCATCAGAATGACAGTCTTGACATTAGATAATTAGCCAAAATATCTAGTAGAGAACAGACAAGGACTAATCACACTAGGTAAACAAACTAAATACTCATTAGACTTCCTGCTATTTCTTCGTCATAAATTCCCCGTTGTTTAATTTGGTTGCTTTAATATTGAGCTCATTAATAATCTTTACCAGGTTACGTTACATTAAGTCCCTGACACAACATAATTTAGGTTGGCATAGAGAGGCACCAGGAGAATGGATACATCATGATAACCTGCACACACGCATGCACGCACGCACGCACGCAGGCACACACACACATATGGGTTGTACTGAGTGAGGACCCCATTAAATGCCTTTTAATGGAAGTAATTCTCAATGTGGTTTATTGTTCTCCATTCATTTCCTAGCTAGCTTCTGTTCCATATGTACTGACTACCAGTTATCAGCTAAACTTGACAGACTGTATGGGCTCAATAGAGCAGTACAGGCCTCATCAGTCACTGGGTATTAATGTATTGTCACAGTGGTGGTAGTGCATTAGCAGTGGAACAGGGGTAGAGCTGATTACGGAAGACCTGTAACTAGAAACTGAATTTGGTGGGAACACAGTTAAGATACATCACATTTGATGTGATATAAAAGGCAAATGTGATTTTACATAAAACTGTGCTGTATAGACATATTTACGTGTCACTTGGACCTTGTACAGTTGAAGTCGGAAGTTTACATACACTTAGGTTGGAGTCATTAAAACTAGTTTTTCAACCACTTCACTTATTTCTTGATAACAAACTATAGTTTTGGCAAGTCGGTAAGGACATCTACTTTGTGCATGACACAGGTAATTTTTCCAACAATTGTTTACAGACAGATTATTTCACTTATAATTCACTGTATCACAATTCCAGTAGGTCAGAAGTTTACATACACTAAGTTGACTGTGCCTTTAAACAGCTTGGAAAATTCCAGAAAATTATGTCATGGCTTTAGAAGCTTCTGATATGCTAATTGACATAATTTGAGTCAATTGAAGGTGTGCGTCTTTGCTTGACATCATGGAAAAATCAAAAGAAATCATTCAAAATCAAGTCTGGTTCATCCTTGGGAGCAATTTCCAAATGCCTGAAGGTACCACGTTCATCTGTACGAACAATAGTACGCAAGTATAAACAACATGGGACCACACAGCCGTCATACCGCTCAGGAAGGAGACGTGTTCTGTCTCCTAGAGATGAACATACATTGGTGCAAAAAGTGCAAATCAATCCCAGAACAACAGCAAAGGACCTTGTGAAGATGCTGGAGGAAACATGTACAAAAGTATCGATATCCACAGTAAAATGAGTCCTATATTGACATAACCTGAAAGGCCGCTCAGTGAGGAAGATGCCTCTGCTCCAAAACTGCCATAAAAAAGCCAGACTGCGGTTTGCAACTGCACATGGGGACAAAGATCACACTTTTTGGAGAAATGTCCTCTGGTGTGATAAAACAAAAATAGAACTGTTTGACCATAATGACCATCGTTATGTTTGGAGGAAAAAAGTGGAGGCTTGCAAGCCCGAAGAACACCATCCCAACCGTGAAGCACGGGGGTGACAGCATCATGTTGTGGGGGTGCTTTGCTGCAGGAGGGACTGGTGTACTTCACAAAATATATGGCATCATGAGGGAGGAAAATTACGTGGATATATTGAAGCAACATCTCAAGACTTCAGTCAGGAAGTTTGGTCACAAATGGGCCTTCCAAATGGACAATGACACCAAGCATACTTCCAAAGTTGTGGCAAAATGGCTTAAGGACAACAAAGTCAATGTATTGGAGTGGCCATCACAAAGCCCTGACCTCAATCCTATAGAACATTTGTTGGCAGAACTGAAAAAGCGTCTTCGAGCAAGGAGGCCTACAAACCTGACTCAGTTACACCAGCTCTGTCAGGAGGAATGGGCCAAAATTCACCCAACTTATTGTGGGAAGCTTGTGAAAGGCTACCCGAAATATTTCACCCAAGTTAAACCATTTAAAAGCAATGCTACCAAATACTAATTGAGTGTATGTAAACTTCTGACCCACAGGGAATGTGATGAAAGAAATAAAAGCTGAAATAAATAATTCGCTCTACTATTTTTATGGTGATCCTAACTGACCTAAAACAGGGAAGTTTTACTAGGATTAAATGTCAGGAATTTTAAAGATCTGAGTTTAAATGCATTTGGCTAAGGTGTATGTAAACTTCTGACTTCAACTGTATATTTAGATCCTAGTTTTAGAACTAGAATATTTAGAACTAGTTTTTGTTAGGTGTTGTCCCTGGCCAGGGTGTTGTCCCCGGCTAGGTTACTTTGTAAATGTAATCTATTACAGTTGCTAGTTAACTGTCCAAAATTGTAATCAGTAATGCAATTTTTGGATTATCCAAACTCAGTAATGTGATCTGATTACCTTCAGTTACTTTTGGATTACTTTCCCCTTAAGAGGCATTTGAAGAAGACAAAAAGGATCCATCAAATGCATGTGGTGTGCCATCATAGTGGTCTTTGACTTGGGGTTAGACTGTCTCAGGTGGAACAAACGTAAACTTGCACCTTTTTTCAATGCTGAATGGAATGACATTGTGAAAACATAATGTTTATTTTTTTTACAAACATTATTTCGGATTTTAAAAGTAATCCAAGTATCTGTAATGTGATTACAATATTTGCATGTATCATAACTGATTCCAGTTACAGATTTTTGTAATCAGATTACATTTAACTGATTACATGTAATCGGTTACTCCCCAACCCTGTCCCCTGCCCCCATTAGGATGTACTATATTGACAGTGATTGGGTGTTACTCAGCTTTGTGAAGGTGGTTGTTTGGTGTGAGCAGAAACTGTGGCTCCTCCTCTGTAGTCATACAATGACCACCAGTGACCACACATAGAAAAGTGACTGTGGATGATCAAATAAATCACCCTGTAAAAGGGTGTGTGTACGTGTGTGTGTGTGTGTGTGTGTGTGTGTGTGTGTGTGTGCACGCGTGTGTGTGTGTACTTGCAGTGTATGTGCATGTGTGAGCACATTGCCTGCCTGCCTATGTGTGTGTGAGAGCAGGAGAGTCAGACAGAGACAGAGAGCAAGAGAGATGAGAGATGAGAGATTCCAGCTCACTCTTGCCCATTTTCACCTCCCATTATCTAATTAGCTTCTCATTTCCCCTCCATCAGTGCACTGACCTGGATTAGTGCTGTGTGTGGGCTGGCCAGGCAGGACAAGAGGGGCAGGGTAGGGCCCAGAGAGAGAGGGGCCAAACTGGGAAGGAAGAGAGGTAGGGAGGGAGGGGGAACCATAAATCATCTAGAGCAGCAGGAGTGGAGAGAGAGGGGGATTTATAAAGATGTCACACTCTGCTCGGGCCAGCCCACTTGTGGACAAAGTGATGTATTCACAAGTGCAATGCCAAGACACACACATGTTCACGCACACACACACACACACACACACACACACACACACACACACACACACACACACACACACACACACACACACACACACACACACACACACACACACACACACACACACACACACACACACACACACACACACACACACACACACACACACACACACACACACACACACACACACACACACACACACACAGGCTTCACTACCTCATTATGCCAGAGCCCAGTGGTCATTCATCTCCCAGGGCTGCCAGGCTGCATCCAGGGGGCTCTACTCGCCAGACCAGAGAATTTATTCAGGCCTGGAGGTACCCATTTCATTAGCCATTCAATCTGTTCTCTCTCTTTCTCTCCCTCTCTTTCTATACCCCTCTCTGTATCTCTCTCTCTGTCTGTCTATCTCTCCCACCCTCTTTCTCTCTCTTTGTATATGTATCTCTCTCTCTCTCTCTCTCTCTCTCTCTCTCTCTCTCTATCTCTGGTCTCTTTACAGGAATGGATCACACACTTTTGCAAACACACATGCACAGGCTCTTGTATACGCCCGCACACACACTCACACACACTCGCACACGCTCATGCAAACACACACACAGTAGCCTTACAAGCCACATACTATCCTATACTGACTTGTGTGTTTTATCCATTACTCTGTGCTGTGGTGAAATGGACAGTCTCTCTATTGTGATCAGGGCTGAGGGCATGAAGCGACAGAGGATCTCCCAGAGGTAAACCTGACCAGGGGCTACCACCAGCCCCTCCAGTCCAGTAATGGTGTTATTAATGGGGCCAATTGCTCCTGGTCCTTCATCTTAGGGGGCCGCCACCCCAAGCTGATTTATTAATGGTAAAGCTAACTCCCATTCCACACACACATAAAACAAATATGTTAGGACTGTTCCCACTGGTCTGTTACTGTGATCACAGACAGGCACATGCAAGCACACACAATCGCGGACACACACATCACAATGAAGAGGGAATATTTCTGTCCAATGTATACTGATATCACAGGCAGCGGGTTACCATATCATCACAGCGATATGAAACCACTCTGAATCTCCATTCACGTCCCTCTCCCTACAGAATAATCCACGGAATATTTTCATCAGCTGTGCTTTATCCCAGTAGACTCCTCCGCTTTAAACACTTAAAACCTAAATAAATAATGCTCCACTTTCTCTCTCTTTGTAACACACACACAGGCAGCACCAGCCACTAGTATTGGGTCCCACAGCAGCAGGAGTCCTTAAAGCCAATAATGTGCTTCCTTCCGCTTGGGCCGCGCAGCAGGGCCTAGGCCGCTCACAGGCAGATTATGGGCCTTTAACTACCACCCAGGCCTGTAATGTGACTCTAAGGCTCAGGGGCTGTCAGCTAGGGTGGAGGGAGGGAGGGAGGGAGGGAGGGAGGGAGGGAGGGAGGGAGGGAGGGAGGGAGGGAGGGAGGGAGGGAGGGAGGGAGGGAGGGAGGGAGGGAGGGAGGGAGGGAGGGAGGGAGGGAGGGAGGGAGGGAGGGAGGGAGGGAGGGAGGGAGGGACAGAAAGAAGGACAGGACACATCATAGCCCTACAGTCCCACCCCTCCACTCCTCCACCTGTTAGACTGTTCAACCCTCCTTCTCCAGCAAGTCTGACCCCCCCACCTCTCTCTGTCACACTAGGCCTCTAAAACCACCTCATCTTCTCTCTCTCTCTTTGTCTCTCTCTCCCCATTCCTCTGTTCCCCTCACCCCCCATCAGCAGGATTTCTATACCTCTCTCTTCCTCTTCCTCATCCACTTCTTGATACTCCTTGAGAGAGCTGCGACAAACAACAATCTCTCTACTGATTGAATGATAGATAAAGTATCTGAAGTGTGTGTGTGGGAAGCTCTCCCAGGTGTCGCCTTATTTCAGGAACTTACAGTGATAACCCATTAAGATGGTTGTTTTTACAGGTGTCGCCTTGTGTCAGGAACTTACAGTGATAACCCATTAAGATGGTTGTTTTTACAGGTGTCGCCTTGTGTCAGGAACTTACAGTGATAACCCATTAAGATGGTTGTTTTTACAGGTGTCGCCTTGTGCCAGGAACTTACAGTGATAACCCATTAAGATGGTTGTTTTTACAGGTGTCGCCTTGTGCCAGGAACTTACAGTGATAACCCATTAAGATTGTTGTTTTTACAGGTGTCGCCTTGTGCCAGGAACTTACAGTGATAACCCATTAAGATGGTTGTTTTTACAGGTGTCGCCTTGTGTCAGGAACTTACAGTGATAACCCATTAAGATGGTTGTTTTTACAGGTGTCGCCTTGTGTCAGGAACTTACAGTGATAACCCATTAAGATGGTTGTTTTTACAGGTGTCGCCTTGTGTCAGGAACTTACAGTGATAACCCATTAAGATGGTTGTTTTTACAGGTGTCGCCTTGTGCCAGGAACTTACAGTGATAACCCATTAAGATGGTTGTTTTTACAGGTGTCGCCTTGTGCCAGGAACTTACAGTGATAACCCATTAAGATTGTTGTTTTTACAGGTGTCGCCTTGTGCCAGGAACTTACAGTGATAACCCATTAAGATGGTTGTTTTTACAGGTGTCGCCTTGTGTCAGGAACTTACAGTGATAACCCATTAAGATGGTTGTTTTTACAGGTGTCGCCTTGTGTCAGGAACTTACAGTGATAACCCATTAAGATGGTTGTTTTTACAGGTGTCGCCTTGTGTCAGGAACTTACAGTGATAACCCATTAAGATGGTTGTTTTTACAGGTGTCGCCTTGTGTCAGGAACTTACAGTGATAACCCATTAAGATGGTTGTTTTTACAGGTGTCGCCTTGTGCCAGGAACTTACAGTGATAACCCATTAAGATGGTTGTTTTTACAGGTGTTGCCTTGTGCCAGGAACTTACAGTGATAACCCATTAAGATGGTTGTTTTTACAGGTGTCGCCTTGTGCCAGGAACTTACAGTGATAACCCATTAAGATGGTTGTTTTTACAGGTGTCGCCTTGTGCCAGGAACTTACAGTGATAACCCATTAAGATGGTTGTTTTTACAGGTGTCGTCTTGTGTCAGGAACTTACAGTGATAACCCATTAAGATGGTTGTTTTTACAGGTGTCGCCTTGTGTCAGGAACTTACAGTGATAACCCATTAAGATGGTTGTTTTTACAGGTGTCGCCTTGTGTCAGGAACTTACAGTGATAACCCATTAAGATGGTTGTTTTCACAGGTGTCGCCTTGTGTCAGGAACTTACAGTTATAACCCATTAAGATGGTGGTTTTCACAGGTGTCGCCTTGTGTCAGGAACTTACAGTGATAACCCATTAAGATGGTTGTTTTCACAGGTGTCGCCTTGTGTCAGGAACTTACAGTGATAACCCATTAAGATGGTTGTTTTTACAGGTGTCGCCTTGTGTCAGGAACTTACAGTGATAACCCATTAAGATGGTTGTTTTCACAGGTGTCGCCTTGTGTCAGGAACTTACAGTGATAGCCCATTAAGATGGTTGTTTTCACAGGTGTCGCCTTGTGTCAGGAACTTACAGTGATAACCCATTAAGATGGTTGTTTTCACAGGTGTCGCCTTGTGTCAGGAACTTACAGTGATAACCCATTAAGATGGTTGTTTTTACAGGTGTCGCCTTGTGTCAGGAACTTACAGTAATAACCCATTAAGATGGTTGTTTTTACAGGTGTCGCCTTGTGTCTAGAACTTACAGTGATAACCCATTAAGATGGTTGTTTTTACAGGTGTCGCCTTGTGTCAGGAACTTACAGTGATAACCCATTAAGATGTTTGTTTTTACAGGTGTCGCCTTGTGTCAGGAACTTACAGTGATAACCCATTAAGATGGTTGTTTTAACAGGTGTCGCCTTGTGTCAGGAACTTACAGTGATAACCCATTAAGATGGTTGTTTTTACAGGTGTCGCCTTGTGCCAGGAACTTACAGTGATAACCCATTAAGATGGTTGTTTTTACAGGTGTCGCCTTGTGTCTAGAACTTACAGTGATAACCCATTAAGATGGTTGTTTTTACAGGTGTCACCTTGTGTCAGGAACTTACAGTGATAACCCATTAAGATGGTTGTTTTCACAGTTGTCGCCTTGTGTCAGGAACTTTCATTGATAACCCATTAAGATGGTTGTTTTCACAGGTGTCGCCTTGTGTCAGGAACTTACAGTGATAACCCATTAAGATGGTTGTTTTCACAGGTGTCGCCTTGTGTCAGGAACTTACAGTGATAACCGATTAAGATGGTTGTTTTTACAGGTGTCGCCTTGTGTCAGGAACTTATAGTGATAACCCATTAAGATGGTGGTTTTCACAGGTGTCGGCTTGTGTCAAGAACTTACAGTGATAACCCATTAAGATGGTTGTTTTCACAGGTGTCGCCTTGTGTCAGGAACTTACAGTGATAACCCATTAAGATGGTTGTTTTCACAGGTGTCGCCTTGTGTCAGGAACTTACAGTGATAACCCATTAAGATGGTGGTTTTCACAGGTGTCGGCTTGTGTCAGGAACTTACAGTGATAACCCATTAAGATGGTTGTTTTTACAGGTGTCGCCTTGTGTCAGGAATTTACAGTGATAACCCATTAAGATGGTTGTTTTTACAGGTGTCGCCTTGTGTCAGGAACTTACAGTGATAACCCATTAAGATGGTGGTTTTCACAGGTGTCGGCTTGTGTCAGGAACTTACAGTGATAACCCATTAAGATGGTGGTTTTCACAGGTGTCGCCTTGTGTCAGGAACTTACAGTAATAACCCATTAAGATGGTTGTTTTTACAGGTGTCGCCTTGTGCCAGGAACTTACAGTGATAACCCATTAAGATGGTTGTTTTTACAGGTGTCGCCTTGTGCCAGGAACTTACAGTGATAACCCATTAAGATTGTTGTTTTTACAGGTGTCGCCTTGTGCCAGGAACTTACAGTGATAACCCATTAAGATGGTTGTTTTTACAGGTGTCGCCTTGTGTCAGGAACTTACAGTGATAACCCATTAAGATGGTTGTTTTTACAGGTGTCGCCTTGTGTCAGGAACTTACAGTGATAACCCATTAAGATGGTTGTTTTTACAGGTGTCGCCTTGTGTCAGGAACTTACAGTGATAACCCATTAAGATGGTTGTTTTTACAGGTGTCGCCTTGTGCCAGGAACTTACAGTGATAACCCATTAAGATGGTTGTTTTTACAGGTGTCGCCTTGTGCCAGGAACTTACAGTGATAACCCATTAAGATTGTTGTTTTTACAGGTGTCGCCTTGTGTCAGGAACTTACAGTGATAACCCATTAAGATGGTTGTTTTTACAGGTGTCGCCTTGTGTCAGGAACTTACAGTGATAACCCATTAAGATGGTTGTTTTTACAGGTGTCGCCTTGTGTCAGGAACTTACAGTGATAACCCATTAAGATGGTTGTTTTTACAGGTGTCGCCTTGTGTCAGGAACTTACAGTGATAACCCATTAAGATGGTTGTTTTTACAGGTGTCGCCTTGTGTCAGGAACTTACAGTGATAACCCATTAAGATGGTTGTTTTTACAGGTGTCGCCTTGTGCCAGGAACTTACAGTGATAACCCATTAAGATGGTTGTTTTTACAGGTGTTGCCTTGTGCCAGGAACTTACAGTGATAACCCATTAAGATGGTTGTTTTTACAGGTGTCGCCTTGTGCCAGGAACTTACAGTGATAACCCATTAAGATGGTTGTTTTTACAGGTGTCGGAACTTACTTGTGTCAGGAACTTACAGTGATAACCCATTAAGATGGTTGTTTTTACAGGTGTCGCCTTGTGTCAGGAACTTACAGTGATAACCCATTAAGATGGTTGTTTTTACAGGTGTCGCCTTGTGTCAGGAACTTACAGTGATAACCCATTAAGATGGTTGTTTTCACAGGTGTCGCCTTGTGTCAGGAACTTACAGTTATAACCCATTAAGATGGTGGTTTTCACAGGTGTCGCCTTGTGTCAGGAACTTACAGTGATAACCCATTAAGATGGTTGTTTTCACAGGTGTCGCCTTGTGTCAGGAACTTACAGTGATAACCCATTAAGATGGTTGTTTTTACAGGTGTCGCCTTGTGTCAGGAACTTACAGTGATAACCCATTAAGATGGTTGTTTTCACAGGTGTCGCCTTGTGTCAGGAACTTACAGTGATAGCCCATTAAGATGGTTGTTTTCACAGGTGTCGCCTTGTGTCAGGAACTTACAGTGATAACCCATTAAGATGGTTGTTTTCACAGGTGTCGCCTTGTGTCAGGAACTTACAGTGATAACCCATTAAGATGGTTGTTTTTACAGGTGTCGCCTTGTGTCAGGAACTTACAGTAATAACCCATTAAGATGGTTGTTTTTACAGGTGTCGCCTTGTGTCTAGAACTTACAGTGATAACCCATTAAGATGGTTGTTTTTACAGGTGTCGCCTTGTGTCAGGAACTTACAGTGATAACCCATTAAGATGTTTGTTTTTACAGGTGTCGCCTTGTGTCAGGAACTTACAGTGATAACCCATTAAGATGGTTGTTTTAACAGGTGTCGCCTTGTGTCAGGAACTTACAGTGATAACCCATTAAGATGGTTGTTTTTACAGGTGTCGCCTTGTGCCAGGAACTTACAGTGATAACCCATTAAGATGGTTGTTTTTACAGGTGTCGCCTTGTGTCTAGAACTTACAGTGATAACCCATTAAGATGGTTGTTTTTACAGGTGTCACCTTGTGTCAGAACTTACAGTGATAACCCATTAAGATGGTTGTTTTCACAGTTGTCGCTTGTGTCAGGAACTTTCATTGATAACCCATTAAGATGGTTGTTTTCACAGGTGTCGCCTTGTGTCAGGAACTTACAGTGATAACCCATTAAGATGGTTGTTTTCACAGGTGTCGCCTTGTGTCAGGAACTTACAGTGATAACCGATTAAGATGGTTGTTTTTACAGGTGTCGCCTTTTTGTGTCAGGAACTTATAGTGATAACCCATTAAGATGGTGGTTTTCACAGGTGTCGGCTTGTGTCAAGAACTTACAGTGATAACCCATTAAGATGGTTGTTTTCACAGGTGTCGCCTTGTGTCAGGAACTTACAGTGATAACCCATTAAGATGGTTGTTTTCACAGGTGTCGCCTTGTGTCAGGAACTTACAGTGATAACCCATTAAGATGGTGGTTTTCACAGGTGTCGGCTTGTGTCAGGAACTTACAGTGATAACCCATTAAGATGGTTGTTTTTACAGGTGTCGCCTTGTGTCAGGAATTTACAGTGATAACCCATTAAGATGGTTGTTTTTACAGGTGTCGCCTTGTGTCAGGAACTTACAGTGATAACCCATTAAGATGGTGGTTTTCACAGGTGTCGGCTTGTGTCAGGAACTTACAGTGATAACCCATTAAGATGGTGGTTTTCACAGGTGTCGCCTTGTGTCAGGAACTTACAGTAATAACCCATTAAGATGGTTGTTTTTACAGGTGTCGCCTTGTGTCAGGAACTTACAGTGATAACCCATTAAGATGGTTGTTTTTACAGGTGTCGCCTTGTGTCAGGAACTTACAGTGATAACCCATTAAGATGGTTGTTTTTACTGTTGTCGCCTTGTGTCAGGAACTTACAGTGATGACCCATTAAGATGGTTGTTTTCACAGGTGTCGCCTTGTGTCAGGAACTTACAGTGATAACCCATTAAGATGGTTGTTTTTACAGGTGTCGCCTTGTGTCAGGAACTTACAGTGATAACCCATTAAGATGGTTGTTTTTACAGGTGTCGCCTTGTGTCAGGAACTTACAGTGATAACCCATTAAGATGGTTGTTTTTACAGGTGTCGCCTTGTGTCAGGAACTTACAGTGATAACCCATTAAGATGGTTGTTTTCACAGGTGTCGCCTTGTGTCAGGAACTTACAGTGATGACCCATTAAGATGGTTGTTTTTACAGGTGTCGCCTTGTGTCAGGAACTTACAGTGATAACCCATTAAGATGGTTGTTTTTACAGGTGTCGCCTTGTGTCAGGAACTTACAGTGATAACCCATTAAGATGGTTGTTTTTACAGGTGTCGCCTTGTGTCAGGAACTTACAGTGATAACCCATTAAGATGGTTGTTTTCACAGGTGTCGCCTTGTGTCAGGAACTTACAGTGATAACCCATTAAGATGGTTGTTTTCACAGGTGTCGGCTTATTTCAGGAACTTACAGTGATAACCCATTAAGATGGTTGTTTTTACAGGTGTCGCCTTGTGTCAGGAACTTACAGTGATAACCCATTAAGATGGTTGTTTTTACAGGTGTCGCCTTGTGTCAGGAACTTACAGTGATAACCCATTAAGATGGTTGTTTTCACAGATGTCGGCTTATTTCAGGAACTTACAGTGATAACCCATTAAGATGTTTGTTTTCACAAGTGTCGCCTTGTGTCAGGAACTTACAGTGATAACCCATTAAGATGGTTGTTTTCACAGGTGTCTGCTTATTTCAGGAACTTACAGTGATAACCCATTAATATGGTTGTTTTTACAGGTGTCGCCTTGTGTCTAGAACTTACAGTAATAACCCATTAAGATGGTGGTTTTCACAGGTGTCGCCTTGTGCCAGGAACTTACAGTGATAACCCATTAATATGGTTGTTTTTACAGGTGTTGCCTTGTGTCTAGAACTTACAGTAATAACCCATTAAGATGTTTGTTTTCACAAGTGTCGCCTTGTGTCAGGAACTTACAGTGATAACCCATTAAGATGGTTGTTTTCACAGGTGTCTGCTTATTTCAGGAACTTACAGTGATAACCCATTAAGATGGTTGTTTTTACAGGTGTCGCCTTGTGTCAGGAACTTACAGTAATAACCCATTAAGATGGTGGTTTTCACAGGTGTCGCCTTGTGTCAGGAACTTACAGTGATAACCCATTAAGATGGTTGTTTTTACAGGTGTCGCCTTGTGTCAGGAACTTACAGTGATAACCGATTAAGATGGTTGTTTTTACAGGTGTCGCCTTGTGTCAGGAACTTACAGTGATAACCGATTAAGATGGTTGTTTTCACAGGTGTCGCCTTGTGTCAGGAACTTACAGTGATAACCTATTAAGATGGTTGTTTTTACAGGTGTCGCCTTGTGTCAGGAACTTACAGTGATAACCCATTAAGATGGTTGTTTTTACAGGTGTCGCCTTGTGTCAGGAACTTACAGTGATAACACAAAGGTGCGGCAGGTAGCCTAGTGGTTAGAGTGTTGGACTTGTAACCGAAATGGTTGCAAGATCAAATCCCAGAGCTGACAAGGTAAAAATCTGTCGTTCTGCCCCTGAACAAGGCAGTTAACCCACTGTTCCGAGGCCGTCATTGAAAATAAGAATTTGTTCTTAACTGACTTGCCTAGTTAAATAAAGGTAAAAATCTGTTTGTTTTTAATTCAAAGAGCTTTTCTTTGACATGACAATCAATAGCATCTTCTCTCCAGCGCCACTGTTTCTCTAGTCGCTCAGGTAAACAGTTTTTTTCAATCTAACCAACGCAAAGCTTTACTAACCCTGGCTGAATACCCCGACCATCAGTTGATCTGTCACACCATCTCCTCAGAGCAGACAGAGGATGGAGACTGCGTCCCAAATGGCACTCTATTGTCTAAATAGTCCACTACTTTTGACCAGAGCCCTATGAACCCGGGCCAAAGTAGTGCACTCTATAGAGAGTAGGGTGTCATTTGGGACGCAGGCAGGCATCAAATCCTCCAGAAATGACATGTGAACATCAATACCAGTCTCCTCCCCTCTCTCCTTAAGATGTGACAGTAAAAGCTCTATTGATTCTGGTCAGATTAAGGATACTGTTGGGAGCCATTTAAACATACAAGTTGAAGTGTCCTGGCTGATTGTGAGTGATGTGTATCAGGGTGTATAATCACCAGTCTTTGGGAAGAGAACATAGTCTGGAGGACCAGAGACATTTCCATGAAGAGGGAGTGAAGTGGGGGAGGAGGTCTGAGTGGAGGGATGTGTCAGTAAATGAGATATTAGACAGTTCAATGAGTGGGTACTGCTTTGCACTATCAGAGAAATATCAAAAGCTACATGTCCATAAGGCATGCACGCATACCGTACACTACATAAACACATTGAGATATGCAAATGATTTCAATAACATAAAGGGCAATGCACACAAACACACACTCTCCCATCCAGTCCAGCAACTATATATTTCCCCAAGCCATGTTCAGTGATGGCCCTGATGATGCTCCATATGGACCTCTGGGGTGTGAAGGTGAAAACTGCAGTCCTGTGGAGACATACTGTGGCTGGGCAGGCTGAGGGATGACTGGGGTAATATATGGATCTGTTTAAAGGTGGGGGGCAGGGTCAGATAGGAGGACAGTTAAACCCACTCCATCCCCCTGACCTGACCACAGCCAGCCTGGGTCTGCATGAAGGAGGCACACACAAACATACACGCATGTGTGCACACACACACAAACACCCCACACACAGACACATGCACACAGCTCTCACTGGAGAGGGTTGATGCATCTATCAGCAGGTTGATCCACATTCAGGGAGAGAGAGAGTGATGCTTCACCCTGCACTCGCTGTAACTACCGAACATTATGCAAACTAAGAGAGGACCATAGGTTGGAGCAGTCTGTGTGTGTGTCTGTTCTGGACAAGACTTAACACATTAACAGATGTAATGAACACTTTTGTCTTGGCTCACTTCGTAAGGGGAGATTCAGATAAGCTGGAAAATAATGCCATCTATATTATAGAAACACTGATCTAGAATACAAATATTTGATGTAGTCAAAAGCTAATCACCTGGGCATTTTCTTCTTATGGACAGGTAAGAGTTATGACATAAAGGTTTACGGTGTGAAATAAAGTAGAAATTAAAATATGCGCAATGTGATTCAAATGTATTATGTGCCATAAATTGTAAAAATGATATTTTCTCATCATAAGTAAAATTTCCATTTTCAAACAATAATTATTGCTTCGTAACAGATTAGTAACCTACAATATTTATATTTACCATTATATATATATTTTAAGGAAGGACCATTACAAATATTTCAACTTTATTTCAAATCAAAGGATGGTGACGCATTCCAAACATACATTCAGTGGTCAATAAGCAGGGAATGTATGAATGAATATTTTACCAAGATGTCAATACTGTGTAGTTCACATATCACTGCAATCATCTACAATATAGAATAACGTATTTGTTCCTAACTGACTTGCCTGGTTAAATAAAGGTAAAATAAAATAAATACAAATTTCAAAATGTATATTACTATAAAATGTAAAGGTGTTAGTAAACAATAAATAACAACAAGCCCACATCTGATAATGCTAGCTTCATTAATCAACCTATAGAATTATACAATAATAATAACACCGAATAATTGTAATATTCAAAAGCTGTTGGTACTTTTCTAGGTTATCAGCACACAACCAGCAGTAAGTGTGTCAGTAGTAACACCAGGAGCTGAGCTGACCGAGAGGGTTGGGTTGTTGTGAGTATTGTATTCCACTACTGTATTACTACAGCCTTGATATGTCTCCTGCTGTTCATACCCAGCCTCCTCTACACTATAACTACCCAGCCTCCTCTACACTATAACTACCCAGCCTCCTCACTTACACTATAACTACCCAGCCTCCTCTACACTATAACTACCCAGCCTCCTCTACACTATAACTACCCAGCCTCCTCTACACTATAACTACTCAGCCTCCTCTACACTATAACTACTCAGCCTCCTCTACACTATAACTACCCAGCCTCCTCTACACTATAACTACCCAGCCTCCTCTACACTATAACTACTCAGCCTCCTCTACACTACAACTACCCAGCCTCCTCTACACTATAACTACCCAGCCTCCTCTACACTATAACTACCCAGCCTCCTCTACACTATAACTACTCAGCCTCCTCTACACTATAACTACTCTGCCTCCTCTACACTATAACTACTCAGCCTCCTCTACACTATAACTACTCAGCCTCCTCTACACTATAACTACTCAGCCTCCTCTACACTATAACTACTCAGCCTCCTCTACACTATAACTACTCAGCCTCCTCTACACTATAACTACCCAGCCTCCTCTACACTATAACTACTCAGCCTCCTCTACACTATAACTACTCAGCCTCCTCTACACTATAACTACCCAGCCTCCTCTACATTATAACTACTCAGCCTCCTCTACACTATAACTACCCAGGCTCCTCTACACTATAACTACTCAGCCTCCTCTACACTATAACTACTCAACCTCCTCTACACTATAACTACCCAGCCTCCTCTACACTATAACTACTCAGCCTCCTCTACACTATAACTACCCAGGCTCCTCTACACTATAACTACTCAGCCTCCTCTACACTATAACTACTCAGCCTCCTCTACACTATAAATACTCAGCCTCCTCACTTACAATATAACTACTCAGCCTCCTCACTTACACTATAACTACTCAGCCTCCTCACTTACACTATAACTACCCAGCCTCCTCTACACTATAACTACCCAGCCTCCTCTACACTATAACTACCCAGCCTCCTCTACACTATAACTACCCAGCCTCCTCTACACTATAACTACCCAGCCTCCTCACTTACACTATAACTACCCAGCCTCCTCTACACTATAACTACCCAGCCTCCTCTACACTATAACCACTCAGCCTCCTCACTTACACTATAACTACTCAGCCTCCTCACTTACGCTATAACTACCCAGCCTCCTCACTTACACTATAACTACCCAGCCTCCTCACTTACACTATAACTACTCAGCCTCCTCACTTACACTATAACTACACAGACTCCTCTACACTATAACTACTCAGCCTCCTCTACACTATAACTACCCAGCCTCCTCACTTACACTATAACTACCCAGCCTCCTCTACACTATAACTACTCAGCCTCCTCACTTACACTATAACTACCCAGCATCCTCTACACTATAACTACTCAGCCTCCTCTACACTATAACTACCCAGCCTCCTCTACACTATAACTACTCAGCCTCCTCTACACTATAACTACCCAGCCTCCTCTACACTATAACTACTCAGCCTCCTCTACACTATAACTACCCAGCCTCCTCTACACTATAACTACTCAGCCTACTCTACACTATAACTACTCAGCCTCCTCTACACTATAACTACCCAGCCTCCTCTACACTATAACTACTCAGCCTCCTCTTCACTATAACTACTCAGCCTCCTCTACACTATAACTACCCAGCCTCTTCTACACTATAACTACCCAGCCTCCTCTACACTATAACTACTCAGCCTCCTCTACACTATAACTACCCAGCCTCCTCTACACTATAACTACTCAGCCTCCTCTACACTATAACTACCCAGCCTCCTCTACACTATAACTACTCAGCCTACTCTACACTATAACTACTCAGCCTCCTCTACACTATAACTACCCAGCCTCCTCTACACTATAACTACTCAGCCTCCTCTTCACTATAACTACTCAGCCTCCTCTACACTATAACTACTCAGCCTCCTCACTTACACTATAACTACTCAGCCTCCTCTACACTATAACTACTCAGCCTCCTCTACACTATAACTACTCAGCCTCCTCTACACTATAACTACTCAGCCTCCTCTACACTATAACTACTCAGCCTCCTCTACACTATAACTACTCAGCCTCCTCTACACTATAACTACCCAGCCTCCTCTACACTATAACTACTCAGCCTCCTCTACACTATAACTACCCAGCCTCCTCTACACTATAACTACTCAGCCTCCTCTACACTATAACTACCCAGCCTCCTCTACACTATAACTACTCAGCCTCCTCTACACTATAACTACCCAGCCTCCTCTACACTATAACTACCCAGCCTCCTCTACACTATAACTACTCAGCCTCCTCTACACTACAACTACCCAGCCTCCTCTACACTATAACTACCCAGCCTCCTCTACACTATAACTACCCAGCCTCCTCTACACTATAACTACTCAGCCTCCTCTACACTATAACTACTCAGCCTCCTCTACACTATAACTACTCAGCCTCCTCTACACTATAACTACTCAGCCTCCTCTACACTATAACTACTCAGCCTCCTCTACACTATAACTACCAGCCTCCTCTACACTATAACTACTCAGCCTCCTCTACACTATAACTACCCAGCCTCCTCTACACTATAACTACTCAGCCTCCTCTACACTATAACTACCCAGCCTCCTCTACACTATAACTACTCAGCCTCCTCTACACTATAACTACTCAGCCTCCTCTTACACTATAACTACTCAGCCTCCTCTACACTATAACTACACAGCCTCCTCTACACTATAACTACCCAGCCTCCTCTACACTATAACTACCCAGCCTCCTCTACACTATAACTACCCAGCCTCCTCTACACTATAACTACCCAGCCTCCTCTACACTATAACTACTCAGCCTCCTCACTACACTATAACTACCCAGCCTCCTCTACTTACTATAACTACTCAGCCTCCTCTACACTATAACTACTCAGCCTCCTCTTACACTATAACTACTCAGCCTCCTCTACACTATAACTACTATAAACTACCCAGCCTCCTCTACACTATAACTACCCAGCCTCCTCACTTACACTATAACTACTCAGCCTCCTCTACACTATAACTACCCAGCCTCCTCTACACTATAACTACCCAGCCTCCTCTACACTATAACTACCCAGCCTCCTCACTTACAATATAACTACTCAGCCTCCTCACTTACACTATAACTACTCAGCCTCCTCACTTACACTATAACTACCCAGCCTCCTCTACACTATAACTACTCAGCCTCCTCTACACTATAACTACCCAGCCTCCTCTACACTATAACTACTCAGCCTCCTCTACACTATAACTACCCAGCCTCCTCTACACTATAACTACCCAGCCTCCTCTACACTATAACTACCCAGCCTCCTCTACACTATAACTACTCAGCCTCCTCTACACTATAACTACTCAGCCTCCTCTACACTATAACTACCCAGCCTCCTCTACACTATAACTACTCAGCCTCCTCTACACTATAACTACTCAGCCTCCTCTACACTATAACTACTCAGCCTCCTCTACACTATAACTACTCAGCCTCCTCTACACTATAACTACTCAGCCTCCTCTACACTATAACTACTCAGCCTCCTCTACACTATAACTACCCAGCCTCCTCTACACTATAACTACTCAGCCTCCTCTACACTATAACTACTCAGCCTCCTCTACACTATAACTACCCAGCCTCTCTCTACACTATAACTACTCAGCCTCCTCTACACTATAACTACCCAGCCTCCTCTACACTATAACTACTCAGCCTCCTCTACACTATAACTACTCAGCCTCCTCTACACTATAACTACTCAGCCTCCTCTACACTATAACTACCCAGCCTCCTCTACACTATAACTACTCAGCCTCCTCTACACTATAACTACTCAGCCTCCTCTACACTATAACTACCCAGCCTCCTCTTACACTATAACTACTCAGCCTCCTCTACACTATAACTACCCAGCCTCCTCTACACTATAACTACTCAGCCTCCTCTACACTATAACTACTACAGCCTCCTCTACACTATAACTACTCAGCCTCCTCTACACTATAACTACTCAGCCTCCTCTACACTATAACTACTCAGCCTCCTCTACACTATAACTACTCAGCCTCCTCTACACTATAACTACTCAGCCTCCTCTACACTATAACTACTCAGCCTCCTCTACACTATAACTACTCAGCCTCCTCTACACTATAACTACTCAGCCTCCTCTACACTATAACTACTCAGCCTCCTCTACACTATAACTACTCAGCCTCCTCTACACTATAACTACTCAGCCTCCTCTACACTATAACTACTCAGCCTCCTCTACACTATAACTACCCAGCCTCCTCTACACTATAACTACTCAGCCTCCTCTACACTATAACTACCCAGCCTCCTCTACACTATAACTACTCAGCCTCCTCTACACTATAACTACCCAGCCTCCTCTACACTATAACTACTCAGCCTCCTCTACACTATAACTACTCAGCCTCCTCTACACTATAACTACTCAGCCTCCTCTACACTATAACTACCCAGCCTCCTCTACACTATAACTACCAGCCTCCTCTACACTATAACTACTCAGCCTCCTCTACACTATAACTACTCAGCCTCCTCTACACTATAACTACTCAGCCTCCTCTACACTATAACTACCCAGCCTCCTCTACACTATAACTACTCAGCCTCCTCCTCCTCTACACTATAACTACCCAGCCTCCTCTACACTATAACTACCCAGCCTCCTCTACACTATAACTATCCAGCCTCCTCTACACTATAACTACCCAGCCTCCTCTACACTATAACTACCCAGCCTCCTCTACACTATAACTACCCAGCCTCCTTTATACTATAACTATCCAGCCTCCCCTACACTATAACTACCCAGCCTCCTCTACACTATAATTATCCAGCCTCCTCTACACTATAACAACCCTGCCCCCTCTACACTACAACTATCCAGCCTCCTCTCTCTAATCTCTAACTACCCAGCCCCCTCTACACTACAACTATCCAGCCTCCTCTCTCTAATCTCGAACTACCCAGCCTCCTCTACACTATAACTACCCAGCCTCCTCTCTCTGTACTATAACTACCCAGCCTCCTCTCTATACTATAACTACCCAGCCACCTCTCTCTACACTATAACTACCAAGCCTCCTCTATATACACTACAACTACCCAGCATCCACTATACCATAACTACCCAGCCTCCTCTCCCTACACTACAACTACCGATCCTCCTCTACACTAAGACTACCCAGCCTCCTCTATACTATAACTACCAAGGTTCCACTCTCCACACTACAACGACCTAGCATCCTCTACAACAAAACTATCCAGCCTCCTCTATACTATAACTACCCACTATAACTACCCAGCCTCTCTATACTATAACTACCCAGCCTCCTCTACACTATAACTACCCAGCCTCCTCTACACTATAACTAACCCAGCCTCCTCTACACTATAACTACCCAGCCTCCTCTTCTGTACTATAACTACCCAGCCTCCTTTATACTATAACTACCCAGCCTCCTCTACACTATAACTACCCAGCCTCCTCTACACTACAGCCTCCTCTACAACTACCCAGCATCCTCTACACTATAACTACCCAGCCTCCTCTCCCTAAACTAAAATGTCCCATCCTCCTATACACTATAACTACCCAGCCTCCTCTACACTATAACAACCCTGCCTCCTCTACACTATAACTACCTTGCCTCCTCTACACTATAAATACCCAGCATCCTCTACACTATAACTACCCAGCATCGTCTATATTATAACTACCTAGCCTCCTCTACAACATAACTATCCAGCCTCCTCTCTATACTATAACTACCCAGCCTCCTCTCTCTATACTATAACGACCCAGCCTCCTCTCTCTATATTATTACTATCCAGCCTCCTCTCTCTATACTATAACTACCCAGCCTCCTCTATACTATAATTACCCAGACTCATCTAAACTGTAACTACACAGCCTCAATTTCACTATAACGGCCCAGCGTCCTCTATACTATGACTACCCTCTCATCTCTCTACACTACAACTACCCAGCCTCCTCTATACTAGAACTATCCAGCATCCTCTCTCTATACTACAACTACCCAGCCTCCTCTATACCAGAACTATCCAGCCTCCTCTATACTAGAACTATCCAGCCTCCTCTCTCTACACTATAACTACCCAGCCTCCTCAGTCTCTACTATAACTACCCAGCCTACTCTCTCTACACTATAACTACCAAGCCTCCTCTATCTACACTACAACTACCCAGCATCCACTATACCATAACTACCCAGCCTCCTCTCCCTACACTACAACTACCGATCCTCCTCTACACTAAGACTACCCAGCCTCCTCTATACTATAACTACCAAGGTTCCACTCTCCACACTACAACGACCTAGAATCCTCTACAACAAAACTATCCAGCCTCCTCTATACTATAACTACCCAACCTCCTCTACACTATAACTACCCAGCCTCCTCTACACTGTAACTACCCAGCCTCCTCTACACTATAACTACCCAGCCTCCTCTACACTATAACAACCCAGCCTCCTCTACACTAAAACTACCCAGCCTTCTTTATACTATAACTATCCAGCCTCCCCTACACTATAACTACCCAGCCTCCTCTACACTATAATTATCCAGCCTCCTCTACAACTACCCAGCATCCTCTACACTATAACAACCCTGCCTCCTCTCTCTAAACTAAAATGTCCCATCCTCCTATACACTATAACTACCCAGCCTCCTCTACACTATAACAACCCTGCCTCCTCTACACTATAACTACCCAGCCTCCTCTACACTATAATTACCCAGCATCCTCTACACTATAACTACCCAGCATCGTCTATATTATAACTACCTAGCCTCCTCTACAACATAACTATCCAGCCACCTCTCTATACTATAACTACCCAGCCTCCTCTATACTATAACTACCCAGCCTCCTCTCTCTATACTATAACGGCCCAGCCTCCTCTCTCTATATTATTACTATCCAGCCTCCTCTCTCTATACTATAACTACCCAGCCTCCTCTATACTATAATTACCCAGACTCATCTAAACTGTAACTACACAGCCTCAATTTCACTATAACGGCCCAGCCTCCTCTATACTATGACTACCCAGCCTCATCTCTCTACACTACAACTACCCAGCCTCCTCTATACTAGAACTATCCAGCATCCTCTCTCTATACTACAACTACCCAGCCTCCTCTATACCAGAACTATCCAGCCTCCTCTATACTAGAACTATCCAGCCTCCTCTCTCTAAACTATAACTACCCAGCCTCCTCAGTCTCTACTATAACTACCCAGCCTACTCTCTCTATACTATAATTACCCAGCCTCCTCTTCACTATAACAACCCAGCCTCCTCTACAACATAACTACCCAGCCTCCTTTATACTATAACTACCCAGTCTCCTCTACACTATAACAACCCTGTCTCCTCTCTCTACAATACAACTACCCAGCCTTTCTCCTCTCTCTACAATACAACTACCCAGCTGTTCTCCTCTCTCTACAATACAACTACCCAGCCTTTCTCCTCTCTCTACAATACAACTACCCAGCTGTTCTCCTCTCTCTACAATACAACTACCCAGCCTTTCTCCTCTCTCTACAATAGAACTACCCAGCCTGCCTTCCCACTCTACACTAGAACTACCCAGTCTGCCACCTCTCTCTACACTATAACTACCCAGCCTGCTTCCTCTCTCTACACTAGAACTACGCAGTCTGCCACCTCTCTCTACACTATAACTACCCAGCCTGCTTCCTCTCTCTACACTATAACTAACCAGCCTGCTTCCTCTCTCTACACTAGAACTACCCAGTCTGCCACCTCTCTCTACACTATAACTACCCAGCCTGCGTCCTCTCTCTACACTATAACTACCCAGCCTGCGTCCTCTCTCTACAGTAGAACTACCCAGTCTGCCACCTCTCTCTACACTATAACTACCCAGCCTGCTTCCTCTCTCTACACTAGAACTACCCAGTCTGCCACCTCTCTCTACACTATAACTACCCAGCCTGCGTCCTCTCTCTACAGTAGAACTACCCAGCCTGCCTCTTCTCTCTCCAATAGTACTACCCAGCCTTTCTCCTCTCTATACAATAGAACTACCCAGTCTGCCTCCTTTTTCTACAATACAACTATCCAGCCTTTCTCCTCTCTCTACACTGCAAGGTGATCTAGAATTGTTTTCCTCTGGTTGCACATTTAACATGTTGATAGAAATTAGGTAGAACTGATTTACGTTTTCATGCATTAAAGTCTCCGGCCACTAGGAGTGCCTCCTCTGGGTGAGCAGTTTCCTGTTTGCTTATTTCCTTATACAGCTGACTGAGTGCGGTCTTAGTGGCAGCATCCATCTGTGGTGGTAAATAAACATCCACGAAAGGAATAGATGAAATGACTCTTGGCAAATTGTGTTGTCTGCAGTTTATCATAAGATACTCTACTTCAGGTGAGCAAAATCTAGAGACATCCTTAGATTTCATGCACCAGCTGTTGTTTAAAAAATATGCACAGACCGCCCCCCCTCGTTTTACAGGAATGTGCTGTTCTATCTTGCCGGTGCAGCGTATATCCCGCTAGCTGAATATCCATGTCATCATTCAGCCACGATTCCGTGAAACATAAGATGTTGCAGTTTTTGATGTCCCATTTAAAGGATATTCGTACCTTGTTTTATTTATTGTCCAATGATTGCACGTTGACGATTAATATTGACGGTAATGGCAGCTGTCCCACTCGCCTTCTGAGGGTCCTTACAAGGCACCCCGCTCTGAGTCCTCTGTACCTGCGTCTCTTCCTCTTGCCAATAACTGGGATGTTGGCCTTGTCAGGTGTTTGGAGTATGTCCTGTGCGTCCTGCTTGTTGAAGAATAAATATTTGTCTAATCCAAGGTGAGTGATCGCTGTCCTGATATCCAGAAGCTCTTTGTCTAATCCAAGGTGAGTGATCGCTGTCCTGATATCCAGAAGCTCTTTGTCTAATCCGAGGTGAGTGATCGCTGTCCTGATATCCAGAAGCTCTTTGTCTAATCCAAGGTGAGTGATTGCTGTCCTGATATCCAGAAGCTCTTTGTCTAATCCAAGGTGAGTGATCGCTGTCCTGATAACCAGAAGCTCTTTGTCTAATCCGAGGTGAGTGATTGCTGTACTGATATCCAGAAGCGCTTTGTCTAATCCGAGGTGAGTGATCGCTGTCCTGAAATCCAGAAGCTCTTTGTCTAATCCAAGGTGAGTGATTGCTGTCCTGATATCCAGAAGCTCTTTGTCTAATCCGAGGTGAGTGATTGCTGTCCTGATATCCAGAAGCTCTTTGTCTAATCCAAGGTGAGTGATTGCTGTCCTGATATCCAGAAGCTCTTTGTCTAATCCAAGGTGAGTGATTGCTGTCCTGATATCCAGAAGCTCTTTGTCTAATCCAAGATGAGTGATTGCTGTCCTGATATCCAGAAGCTCTTTGTCTAATCCAAGTCTAATCCAAGGTGAGTGATTGCTGTCCTGATATCCAGAAGCTCTTTGTCTAATCCAAGGTGAGTGATCTGCTGTCCTGATATCCAGAAGCTCTTTGTCTAATCCAAGATGGTGAGTGATATCCAGAAGCTCTGTCCTGATATCCAGAAGCTCTTTGTCTAATCCAAGGTGAGTGATTGCTGTCCTGATATCCAGAAGCTCTTTGTCTAATCCAAGGTGAGTGATTGCTGTCCTGATATCCAGAAGCTCTTTGTCTAATCCAAGGTGAGTGATTGCTGTCCTGATATCCAGAAGCTCTTTGTCTAATCCAAGATGAGTGATTGCTGTCCTGATATCCAGAAGCTATTTGTCTAACCCTCATTTGCTCACATCGTATATAGACTTGTTGATACTGTATTATTGACTGTATGTTTGTTTTACTCCATGTGTAACTCTGTGTCGTTGTGTCACGTAGAGTAGGCCAGAAGGCTAAACTGGATAACCTAACCTCTATCAAAATAAAAAGATGGCGGAACCGCAAAAGTTCTTCTGTGCAAAGGTGTTTATTTACAAGTGATTCCGGAACAAAAAACAACAGTACTGCCATCAACGTCTACCTTATGGGACAGCTTAAAAACAATGCTGCCCCATCCACAGCTCAATCCAAACTGCCTCTTCATGACTGAAAGAGAGGCTCCTTTTGTAGGGCTAGCCCCTCCCCTCAGAACAATTAACCCTAATTAATTAATCAATTAACAATACAAACCTACATTTTCCATGAACTAAACATACTAAAGGATATACATTGCAACACGGTTTTAAACAATATCACAACATAACATTTACAACATTACATCACTACTGACAATATCTTTCAATATGCCCATATGCATTAATGAGCCATTTGGGACAGGCACTATAAAGCCAACCCAATTCCCTTAGCTCGGGTCCTTTTCCAGCATACCCGGAAGCTACAGAGATGGAGAGAGAGGAACAGAACAAACAAACAATGCGCTCATCCACAACAATAAGTATAATAATTATTGTAACTCTCAAATATGAACATTGACAAGTGTGAAATGCATGCACCAAGACAGAAGTTAATTTGTGTGTCGACCCACATTGTTAACTTATCTTATAATGGCGCAGGGAGGAGTGATGAATATGTGTGTGCGTTAAAGAACCAAATGCTGCCCGCAGCCAGTGACGGACTTCTACGTCACACGTTGTATGTGTCGAACTGCTTTGCTTTATCTTGGCCAGGTCGCAATTGTAAATGAGAACTTGTTCTCAACTTGCCTACCTGGTTAAATAAAGGTGAAGTAAAAAAATTAAATAAAAAAATTAATAAATATTCCGAGGTGAGTGATTGCTGTCCTGATATCCAGAAGCTCTTTTTTGCCATATGATACAGTGGCAGAAACAATATGTACAAAGTAAGTTACAAATAACGTGAAAAAAAACATAATTGCACAATTGGTTGGGCACCCATAAAACTGTTGCCATTTCTTCTGGCGACATTTTATATGATTATTACCCAGCCTTTCTCCTCATCTCTCTACACTAGAACTACCCAGCCTCCTCTCTCTACACTATAAGTACAGCTACACTGTCTGACTAAAGGACTACATGACCACATGACTACAGCACTACAGGACTACATGACCACATGACTACAGCACTACAGGACTACATGACCACATGACTACAGAACTACATGGCTATGGGACTACATGACTATAGGACTATAGGACTATAGGACTACAGGACTACATGACTAAAGGACTACAGGACCACATGGCTACGGGACTACATGACTACATGACTACAGGACTACAGGACTATAGGACTATAGGACTACATGACTACATGACTACATGACTACAGGACTATAGGACTACATGACTATAGGACTAAATGACTATAGGACTATAGGACTATAGGACTACATGACTACATGACTACAGGACTATAGGACTACATGACTATAGGACTACATGACTATAGGACTACATGACTATAGGACTACATGACTATAGGACTATAGGACTACATGACTATAGGACTACATGACTATAGGACTATAGGACTATAGGACTACATGACTATAGGACTACATGACGACATGACTATAGGACTATAGGACTACATGACTATAGACTATAGGACTATAGGACTACATGACTATAGGACTACATGACTATAGGACTATAGGACTACATGACTATAGGACTACATGACGACATGACTATAGGACTATAGGACTACATGACTATAGGACTATAGGACTACATGACTATAGGACTACATGACTACATGACTATAGGACTACATGACGACATGACTATAGGACTATAGGACTACATGACTATAGGACTATAGGACTATAGGACTACATGACTACATGACTACATGACTATAGGACTACATGACTATAGGACTATAGGACTACATGACTATAGGACTACATGACTATAGGACTACATGACTACATGACTATAGGACTACATGACGACATGACTATATGACTATATGGACTATGACTATAGGACTACATGACTATATGACTATAGGACTACATGACTACATGACTACATGACTATAGGACTATAGGACTACATGACTACAGGACTATAGGACTACATGACTATAGGACTATAGGACTACATGACTACATGACTACAGGACTATAGGACTACATGACTACAGGACTATAGGACTACATGACTATAGGACTACAGGACTACATGACTATAGGACTACATGACTACATGACTATAGGACTACATGACGACATGACTATAGGACTATAGGACTACATGACTACAGGACTACAGGACTACAGGACTACATGACTATAGGACTATAGGACTACATGACTACATGACTATAGGACTATATGACTATAGGACTATAGGACTATAGGACTACATGACTACATGACTACAGGACTATAGGACTATATGACTATAGGACTACATGACTATAGGACTACATGACTACATGACTATAGGACTACATGACTATATGACTACATGACTACATGACTACATGACTACATGACTATAGGACTACATGACTATATGACTATAGGACTACATGACTACATGACTATAGGACTATATGACTATAGGACTATAGGACTATAGGACTATATGACTATAGGACTACATGACTACATGACTACAGGACTATAGGACTACATGACTATAGGACTACATGACTACATGACTATAGGACTACATGACTATAGGACTATAGGACTATAGGACTACATGACTACATGACTACAGGACTATAGGACTACATGACTATAGGACTACATGACTATAGGACTACATGACTATAGGACTATATGACTACATGACTATAGGACTATAGGACTATAGGACTACATGACTACATGACTACAGGACTATAGGACTACATGACTATAGGACTACATGACTATAGGACTACATGACTACAGGACTACATGACTACATGACTACATGACTACAGGACTATAGGACTATAGGACTACATGACTACATGACTACAGGACTATAGGACTATAGGACTATAGGACTACAGGACTATAGGACTACATGACTATAGGACTACATGACTACATGACTACAGGACTATAGGACTACATGACTATAGGACTACATGACTACATGACTATAGGACTATAGGACTACATGACTACAGGACTATAGGACTACATGACTATAGGACTATATGACTATAGGACTATATGACTATAGGACTACATGACTATAGGACTACATGACTACATGACTATAGGACTATAGGACTACATGACTACATGACTACATGACTACAGGACTATAGGACTATAGGACTATAGGACTACATGACTATAGGACTATAGGACTACATGACTACATGACTACAGGACTATAGGACTACATGACTATAGGACTACATGACTACATGACTATAGGACTACATGACTACATGACTACATGACTATAGGACTACATGACTATAGGACTATATGACTATATGACTATAGGACTATATGACTATATGACTACATGACTACAGGACTATAGGACTACATGACTATAGGACTACAGGACTATAGGACTACATGACTATAGGACTACATGACTATAGGACTACAGGACTATAGGACTATAGGACTATATGACTATGACTACAGGACTATAGGACTATATGACTACATGACTACAGGACTATATGACTACATGACTATAGGACTACATGACTACAGGACTATAGGACTATAGGACATGACTATATGACTATAGGACTATGACTATAGGACTACATGACTACATGACTATAGGACTACATGACTATAGGACTACATGACTATAGGACTATAGGACTATAGGACTACATGACTACATGACTATAGGACTACATGACTATAGGACTACATGACTATAGGACTATATGACTATAGGACTATAGGACTACATGACTACATGACTATAGGACTATAGGACTATATGACTACAGGACTACATGACTATAGGACTATATGACTATAGGACTACATGACTACATGACTATAGGACTACATGACTACATGACTATAGTACTATAGGACTACATGACTATAGGACCATAGGACTACATGACTACATGACTATAGGACTATAGGACTATATGACTACAGGACTACAGGACTATAGGACTACATGACTATATGACTATAGGACTACATGACTACAGGACTACATGACTATAGGACTATATGACTACATGACTATATGACTACAGGACTACATGACTATATGACTACATGACTACAGGACTATAGGACTACATGACTATAGGACTATATGACTATAGGACTACATGACTACAGGACTATAGGACTATATGACTATAGGACTATATGACTACATGACTACATGACTATAGGACTACATGACTACATGACTATAGGACTATATGACTATAGGACTACATGACTATAGGACTATAGGACTATATGACTACAGGACTACATGACTATAGGACTACATGACTACATGACTATAGGACTACATGACTACAGGACTACATGACTATAGGACTATAGGACTACATGACTACATGACTACAGGACTATAGGACTATAGGACTACATGACTACAGGACTATAGGACTACATGACTATAGGACTATATGACTATAGGACTACATGACTACATGACTATAGGACTATAGGACTATATGACTACATGACTACATGACTATAGGACTATACTACTAATATAGGACTATATGACTATAGGACTACATGACTACATGACTATAGGACTATAGGACTATGACTACATGACTACAGGACTACATGACTACATGACTATAGGACTACATGACTACATGACTATATGACTATGGGACTACATGACTACAGGACTACAGGACTATAGGACTATAGGACTACATGACTACATGACTATAGGACTATAGGACTACATGACTACATGACTATAGGACTACATGACTATAGGACTATAGGACTATAGGACTATAGGACTACATGACTACATGACTATAGGACTATAGGACTACATGACTACATGACTATAGGACTACATGACTACATGACTATAGGACTATAGGACTACATGACTACATGACTACAGGACTACATGACTACATGACTATAGGACTATAGGACTACATGACTACATGACTATAGGACTACATGACTACATGACTATATGACTATGGGACTACATGACTACAGGACTACAGGACTATAGGACTACATGACTATAGGACTACATGACTATAGGACTATAGGACTATAGGACTACATGACTACATGACTACAGGACTACATGACTATAGGACTATAGGACTACATGACTACATGACTATAGGACTACATGACTATAGGACTACATGACTACATGACTACAGGACTATAGGACTACAGGACTATAGGACTATATGACTATAGGACTATAGGACTACATGACTATAGGACTACATGACTACAGGACTATAGGACTACATGACTATAGGACTACATGACTATAGGACTACATGACTACATGACTATAGGACTATAGGACTACATGACTACAGGACTATAGGACTACATGACTATAGGACCATATGACTATAGGACTATAGGACTACATGACTATAGGACTACATGACTACATGACTATAGGACTATAGGACTACATGACTACATGACTACAGGACTACAGGACTATAGGACTATAGGACTATAGGACTACATGACTATAGGACTACATGACTACATGACTATAGGACTACATGACTACATGACTACATGACTATAGGACTACATGACTACATGACTATATGACTATAGGACTACATGACTACATGACTACAGGACTATAGGACTACATGACTATAGGACTACATGACTACATGACTATAGGACTACATGACTACATGACTATAGGACTACATGACTACATGACTATAGGACTATAGGACTACATGACTATAGGACTATAGGACTATAGGACTACATGACTATAGGACTACATGACTACATGACTATAGGACTACATGACGACATGACTATAGGACTATAGGACTATAGGACTACATGACTACATGACTACAGGACTACAGGACTACATGACTATAGGACTATAGGACTACATGACTACATGACTATAGGACTATAGGACTATAGGACTACATGACTACAGGACTACATGACTATAGGACTACATGACTACAGGACTATAGGACTACATGACTACATGACTACAGGACTATAGGACTACATGACTATAGGACTACATGACTATAGGACTATAGGACTATAGGACTATAGGACTACATGACTACATGACTACAGGACTATAGGACTACATGACTATAGGACTACATGACTACATGACTATAGGACTATAGGACTACATGACTACATGACTATAGGACTATAGGACTACATGACTATAGGACTATAGGACTACATGACTACATGACTACAGGACTATAGGACTACATGACTATAGGACTATATGACTATAGGACTATATGACTATAGGACTATAGGACTATAGGACTACATGACTATAGGACTACATGACTACATGACTATAGGACTATAGGACTACATGACTACATGACTACATGACTATAGACTATATGACTATAGGACTACATGACTACATGACTATAGGACTACATGACTACATGACTATAGGACTATAGGACTACATGACTACATGACTACAGGACTATAGGACTACATGACTATAGGACTATATGACTATATGACTATAGGACTATAGGACTACATGACTACATGACTACATGACTATAGGACTATAGGACTATAGGACTACATGACTACATGACTACAGGACTATAGGACTACATGACTACATGACTATAGGACTATAGGACTACATGACTACAGGACTATAGGACTACATGACTATAGGACTATATGACTATAGGACTATAGGACTATAGGACTACATGACTATAGGACTACATGACTACATGACTATAGGACTATAGGACTACATGACTACATGACTACAGGACTATAGGACTACATGACTATAGGACTATATGACTATAGGACTATATGACTATATGACTACATGACTACAGGACTACAGGACTATAGGACTATAGGACTATAGGACTACATGACTATAGGACTACAGGACTATAGGACTACATGACTATAGGACTACATGACTATAGGACTATAGGACTACATGACTATAGGACTATAGGACTACATGACTACATGACTACATGACTACATGACTACATGACTATAGGACTATATGACTACATGACTATAGGACTATATGACTACATGACTACAGGACTACAGGACTACATGACTACATGACTATAGGACTATAGGACTATAGGACTACATGACTATAGGACTATAGGACTATAGGACTATAGGACTACATGACTACATGACTATAGGACTACATGACTATAGGACTATAGGACTACATGACTACATGACTATAGGACTACATGACTATAGGACTATATGACTATAGGACTATAGTACTATAGGACTACATGACTACATGACTATAGGACTATAGGACTATATGACTACAGGACTACATGACTATAGGACTATATGACTATAGGACTACATGACTACAGGACTACAGGACTATAGGACTACATGACTACATGACTACATGACTATAGGACTATAGGACTACATGACTACAGGACTATAGGACTATAGGACTATAGGACTACATGACTACATGACTACATGACTATAGGACTATAGGACTACATGACTACATGACTATAGGACTATAGGACTATATGACTACAGGACTACATGACTATAGGACTACATGACTATAGGACTATATGACTATAGGACTACATGACTACAGGACTACATGACTATAGGACTATAGGACTACATGACTACAGGACTATAGGACTACATGACTACAGGACTATAGGACTACATGACTATAGGACTATATGACTATAGGACTATATGACTATAGGACTACATGACTACATGACTACAGGACTACATGACTACAGGACTATAGGACTACATGACTACAGGACTATAGGACTACATGACTACATGACTACAGGACTATAGGACTACATGACTATATGACTATAGGACTACATGACTACAGGACTACATGACTACATGACTATAGGACTATATGACTATAGGACTACATGACTACAGGACTATAGGACTACATGACTATAGGACTATAGGACTACATGACTATAGGACTATATGACTATAGGACTACATGACTACATGACTACAGGACTATAGGACTACATGACTAAATGACTATAGGACTATAGGACTACATGACTATAGAACTACATGACTATAGGACTATATGACTATAGGACTATAGGACTATAGGACTACATGACTACAGGACTATAGGACTATAGGACTACATGACTACATGACTACATGACTATAGGACTACATGACTACATGACTATAGGACTACATGACTATAGGACTATAGGACTACATGACTATAGGACTATAGGACTACATGACTACATGACTACATGACTATAGGACTACATGACTACATGACTATAGGACTATAGGACTATAGGACTATAGGACTACAGGACTATAGGACTACATGACTACATGACTATAGGACTACATGACTACATGACTACTACATGACTACATGACTATATGACTATAGGACTACATGACTACATGACTACAGGACTATAGGACTACATGACTACATGACTATAGGACTATAGGACTACATGACTACATGACTATAGGACTACATGACTACATGACTATATGACTACGGGACTACATGACTACATGACTACAGGACTATAGGACTACATGACTATAGGACTATATGACTATAGGACTATAGGACTATAGGACTACATGACTACATGACTACAGGACTACATGACTATAGGACTACATGACTACATGACTATAGGACTACATGACTATAGGACTATAGGACTACATGACTACATGACTACAGGACTATAGGACTACAGGACTATAGGACTATAGGACTATATGACTATAGGACTATAGGACTATAGGACTACATGACTACATGACTATAGGACTACATGACTACATGACTATAGGACTATAGGACTACATGACTACAGGACTATAGGACTACATGACTATAGGACTACATGACTATAGGACTACATGACTACATGACTATAGGACTATAGGACTACATGACTACATGACTACAGGACTACAGGACTACATGACTATAGGACTATAGGACTATAGGACTACATGACTATAGGACTACATGACTACATGACTATAGGACTACATGACTACATGACTACATGACTATAGGACTACATGACTACATGACTATATGACTATAGGACTACATGACTACATGACTACAGGACTATAGGACTATAGGACTACATGACTATAGGACTACATGACTACATGACTATAGGACTACATGACTACATGACTATAGGACTATAGGACTACATGACTACATGACTACAGGACTATAGGACTACATGACTATAGGACTACATGACTACAGGACTACATGACTATAGGACTACATGACTACATGACTAGGACTATAGGACTACATGACTACATGACTACAGGACTATAGGACTACATGACTACATGACTATAGGACTACATGACTACATGACTATAGGACTATAGGACTATAGGACTACATGACTATAGGACTACATGACTACATGACTATAGGACTACATGACTACATGACTACATGACTATAGGACTACATGACTACATGACTATATGACTATAGGACTACATGACTACATGACTACAGGACTATAGGACTACATGACTATAGGACTACATGACTACATGACTATAGGACTACATGACTACATGACTACATGACTATAGGACTACATGACTACATGACTATAGGACTATAGGACTACATGACTACATGACTACAGGACTATAGGACTACATGACTATAGGACTACATGACTACAGGACTACATGACTATAGGACTACATGACTACATGACTATAGGACTATAGGACTACATGACTACATGACTACAGGACTATAGGACTACATGACTATAGGACTACATGACTACATGACTATAGGACTACATGACTACATGACTATAGGACTATAGGACTACATGACTACAGGACTACAGGACCACATTGCTACGGGACTACATGAGACTACAGGACCACAGGATTACGGAACTACAGAACTACCGGGAACTGGGGTATTAAAAATTAAGAAAATTAGAAAAGAGACAGACAGACAGACAGACAGACACACAGACAGACAGACAGACAGACAAAGAAAGAGTGGAAGAGAAGGAAAGAGAGAGAGAGGCAGAGACAGAGGCAAAAAAATATTTTGACCAAGACCAAACAGCCTCACTATCAACCTGCAGCAGGTGAGTAACTACAGTAGATGATCAAGGAAGAGGCTAGACCCCAGCATGTTGTGCTCCACGGTGTCGTTGGTGTATGCTTGAACCTGAACCTGGCTAAATGTGTCTTCTCTAAACATGTAAGAGCTGGTGAAAAACAACCCATTAGAGGAAGTGCAGGTAAACAAAATAGGACTCCAGCGGGAACAAGCCTTGTTGAAGGGTTAGGCAGAAGGGGTTTGCTTTGAAGTGGCTCGGCACGGCACTATTCCCCACGGCACCACACAGATACTTTAGTTGAATAATGTTGCAGATTCACCCCAGTAAGCAGCGAGCACTGAGCTGTGTACGGTTGGGAAGATGACAGGTTTTAATTTTCACTTCTACTGAGAGGCGAAACCCAGAGAGGGAGAGAGGGAGAGAGGGAGAGAGGGAGAGAGGGAGAGAGAGAGGAGAGGGAGAGAGGGAGAGAGAGAAAAAGAAAGAGAAGCAAATTGTCTTTCCTTAAGAACATTTTGACACTTTAAACCCTGGACAGTTTCCACAGCAGTAAATAAAGAGGCTAGGATCAATAGCAGTCAGCAATAATAAGATAAAACAGATAAATATGAAATACAGCCGTACAAAATGGTATGGATTTCCTATGAGGCCACGTGACACAAGCTGCTTTGAAATGCAAATAGCAACTTATGCACATTGTCCTTTTCAGGCGCAGGCACCTATTGATCGGCTAAAACAAATTCTATTGATCATTGAATATTTAATGGGGATAATTAAATCCAGCGCCGAGGTACTTACACTCATTTCCAGGTTTCAGCGTGTCTCTCAGGAGATCTGGCGTTGACTTGCTAATACTTCAGGATCCTTCTCGGAGATATGACACCATGGTTCATTACAGTAAAATGTGATATTGCGAGTTCATGTTCAGGATATTTCACAATGTCTTTCACCTCCATGACGTGAATGTTCTCTGTGCTCTGGGTGAACAAAGAAAAGGTTTATTTGTTTAATAATCAAACACAAATCATAACATGAAATAGTTATGCATATCTGTATATTCTTGTGGCCTATCAGTTAGGGCTGTTGCCTTCATAACACATGGCAACAATAACAAAAAATGTATAGACATACATTAAAACTCAAAGTGAGGAGGGCGTAGTTTCTCCAGTGACATCAGCATGTCATGCTGTGAGAGAAGACTAGTACTAGAGAGCACACAGGAAACAGGAAGTCACTGTGGAACAGGAACAGGACGTTGTTTCAGACAGACATTTCTGTTCTGTGTGATACACCACAAACAACCACAGCGTGCGTTGATCACTATCAGCTCTCGGGTCCATGTTCTCAACTGTTTGAGGACCTCCATCTCCTCAAAATCCTCTCTGCATTCATTCAGGAAAATAAGAGGAAAGAGGAGGAAGAAAAATCTCCCTAATCGACTGGCATAATTTATGACATTAAGAAAGAGGGGAACAGGAAATTGCTGCTGTAGGAATAGCATTAGAGGGTAGGGCAAACCACACGGGCCAGTGTTAAACAAAGTGCCAATCAATAGTCCTTTTATTAGTGGTCACAATCAATACACTGGTGACGGAGCGGCCAATTAACACTATCGACCCACCAGCTGAGAGAGAAAGGGAAGGAGGGAGGGGTTATGAGAAAGAAGTGAGGAGGAGGAGGGGGAGGGGGAGGAAGAGGAGGAAGAGGAGGGGGGGAGGAAGAGGAGGAGGACGAGGGGGAGGAAGGGGAGGAGGAGGAAGAGGAAGAGGAAAATGAGGAGGAGGAGGAGGAACACTCTTTCCCCTCAGGCCTGGTTTTCATTCATCTCGACTGAGGGGAAAGCAGCAGCGGGGAGAGAATGAAAGCAGGAGGGTTGTGTGGAGAGAGAAAGAAAGCAGGAGGGTTGTGTGGAGAGAGAAAGAAAGCAGGAGGGTTGTGTGGAGAGAGAAAGAGAGCAGGGGGTTGTGTGGAGAGAGAAAGAAAGCAGGAGGGTTGTGTGCAGAGAGAAATAAAGCAGGAGGGTTGTGTGGAGAGAGAAAGAAAGCAGGAGGGTTGTGTGCAGAGAGAAAGAAAGCAGGGGGGTTGTGTGGAGAGAGAAAGAAAGCAGGAGGGTTGTGTGGAGAGAGAAAGAAAGCAGGAGGGTTGTGTGCAGAGAGAAAGAATGCAGGAGGGTTGTGTGCAGAGAGAAAGAAAGCATGAAGGTTGTGTGGAGAGAGAAAGAAAGCAGGAGGGTTGTGTGGAGAGAGAAAGAAAGCAGGAGGGTTGTGTGGAGAGAGAAAGAAAGCAGGAGGGTTGTGTGGAGAGAGAAAGAGAGCAGGGGGTTGTGAGGAGAGAGAAAGAAAGCAAGGGGGTTGTGTGGAGAGAGAAAGAAAGCAGGGGGTTGTGTGGAGAGAGAGAAAGAAAGCAGGAGGGTTGTGTGGAGAGAGAAAGAAAGCAGGAGGGTTGTGTGGAGAGAGAAAGAAAGCAGGAGAGTTGTGAGGAGAGAGAAAGAAAGCAGGAGGGTTGTGTGGAGAGAGAAAGAAAGAAGGAGAGTTGTGAGGAGAGAGAAAGGAAGCAGGAGGGTTGTGTGGAGAGAGAAAGAAAGCAGGAGAGTTGTGTGGAGAGAGAAATAAAGAAAGAGAAGGCAGGATTCCCTCCATGGCGGGCATCCCAGGGGTCTGGTGTGGAGGTCTGGAAGACACCCTGACAGTTTCCAGAGGTCTGGCTATCTCCCTGGAGGAAGTGTGGGTCAGGGGAGGCCACTGGCCTCTGTCTCCCACATCCACATCTCCTGACTGGCCTGACTGTGTGGAGAGCCTTGCTCGGTCCAGTGTGTGTGTGTGTGTTGAGGGTGACCTGTCTGTCCTGCATTGGGAAGGCGATGTGCCTCCTCTTCTCACCATTGGGTCAGAATGATAATGAGATCACAGCAATAAGGTCCCCTCTATGTGGCCCTGCGCCCCAGGAGGCTGGCGTGTGAGGGGGGTTAGAAGTGGCGGCCATGCCTCCTCCAAAGACAATCATTCTGATATTGTGGGTAATATGGCCGGGGGAGAGGGTAGGTAAATGTTTGCAAATACCTTGTTAGGGTTAAGAGTGTATAATATAAAATGTTTCAACAACACCACTGCCATTGGCAAAGTCACAAAAACAGACAAGCAGCTCAAAATGCCTGCCTCACTACATCCAGTCATTAAACTCAGCTCATATGTGTGTTTTGCAGCATCACATCACACCTTCCCAGGGACCGTCCAGTGCTGACAGTTAGCCAGCACCCCCCCCCCCCCCAGTCTTTCCTGTTCCCTTTCCCCGTTCCCAAGGAGATAGGGTCAGAATGACATCTGGTCCATGTCAGCTGGCGGGGCAGAACTCAGTAGAGGTTATCATACACGGCAGAGGTTATCACAGCCCTGCTATCTGACCACAGTTAGAACACAGACCCTGCATCCTGCATGGAGGGAGCACCCCCAAACACACACACCAGACCAGCGTGCAGACAGCACAATGAGGAAGGAGCGTGACCGGGGGATGAGAAGGAGGGTGAGGGGGTTCAGGAAGCGACTGTCAGAGCTAGCAGCGTGTGAAGTGATAAGCCTGGGGCAAGGACCCCCACACCCTAAGGGGGACCAGGGGCTATGAGGCTACTGTCTCAGCCTCAGACCCAGCTCTGTCCCCAATGACTATCCACCAATGGTCTGAAACACATACGGAAGCACACGCAGGCATACATACATGCTTGCAAGGACATATGCACACACACACACACAGGACACAAAATGGGGCTATTTGACACTTCAACATTAACCATCTCATCATTAGTCCTGTCTGCTGTACACCAAGTGCTTGGTTTCAGGTTACCTCCGATTTAGGTTCAAAGGAAGACACACTTCCTCAGTAACATCTCATGCTATCTGACAGCTAAAAGAGAGGAACAAACAGGGATCCACAGGCTCAGAGGCCTTTAATACACTTTTCCATAGACTTCTAACATGACTGATAAACTCACTGAGTCAAGTTGATATTTATTGATATTAAAATGTCCAATTGAGTAAGTGATTGAGGCTCTTGCATGATTAGTGAAATGAGTGAGAGACATGTAGTTGGTTTCCACAATCCTCTGGGCTGTGAGTCTGACATACCTGTCAGTGAAACATCTGAGAAATGGCTGTCTATATCTCAGTTAACACAACGATAACTACAGGAACATGGACCGTAGGATATTAGGGATAACCCCAACAATTACCACAAGAGTCATTGACCATCACTATCTACCATCCTGACCATTCATGTTCGAGTGATGATGTTCAAAACATCATGAATTTCTGACCAGAACAGCCAATATGAGAGTTTTCAAAAATGTGCCTCTGTTTGTCAGCCTGTCTGCCTGTCAATCTGTCTGTATGTGTCTGTCTGTCTGCCTTTCTAACCATCTATCTGTCTACACATCTCTCCTTATTCACGGTCCATCAAAGTTTAACCAGCCCTTTCATGTAAAGGCCTGCTTTGATGAATTAAAGACTGTTGGAGTACACAAGGTGGGTAGGTTTCTCTCGGTCCACTGGTGGAAAATATTCACAGGCTGGGATGGGATCTCCTTCCTAGTTCTTCTGTAAGGCTTCATCTGTCCTCTCCTCTGCCCCGTCAGCCTCACAAAGAGCTGCTCTGTAATCTCAGACTGGAGTCCCAGTCCTCTAAAGAAAAATCTCTACATCTTAGAATTGCACTGCCCTTTACTTATTGATCATGTGGAGGCCTTTTCTGCCATGAGGGAGGGTGGATGGGAGGAGGAAGTAATTCCCCAGCAGCAGAGAACAAACTAGACATGCAACACACTGCTGACCAGACCTGACTGAAATAATGGGATTTTCAGATTGATTCTCCCCATGTAATGAAACCACAGAGTAACACACTGGTCAGTATTCCTACACTGGGTAAAACTCAGATTCAAGTCTGTTGCTCATTTCACAGATTGAAGTTCCAGCCATATTACAACCCATAAAATACAATCCAAAAATGTTATACTGTGGCTAGTGTTCATAAAACTATACATACATACAGTATGTGTGACTCAATCAAATGAACATGTGGATCTCTGTTAGACTCATGAACAAAATACAGAACCAAGAGTGGACTGATTCACAGTGAATAGAGGCCAGGCCAGGCTAAACACACACAGAGACAGTCTAGTCTTGCTGAACACACACAGAGGCCAGGCCAGGCTAAACACACACAGAGACAGTCTAGTCTTGCTGAACACACACAGAGGCCAGGCCAGGTTAAACACACACAGAGACAGTCTAGTCTTGCTGAACACACACAGAGGCCAGGCCAGGCTAAACAAGCAGAGACAGTCTAGTCTTGCTGAACACACACAGAGGCCAGGCCAGGTTAAACACACACAGAGACAGTCTAGTCTTACTGAACACACACAGAGGCCAGGATAAACACACACAGAGACCTTCTAGCCTAGCTGAACCCACACAGAGGCAAGACAAGACTAAACTAAACATACACAGAGACAGTCTAGTCTGGCTGAACCCACTCACAGGGCAGGCAAGGCTAAACTAAACATACACAGAGACAGTCTAGTCTGGTTGAACCCACACAGAGGCCAGACAAGACTAAACTAAACATACACAGAGACAGTCTAGTCTGGTTGAACCCACACAGAGGCCAGACAAGACTAAACTAAACATACACAGAGACAGTCTAGTCTGGTTGAACCCACACAGAGGCCAGGCAAGGCTAAACTAAACATACACAGAGACAGTCTAGTCTGGTTGAACCCACACAGAAGCCAGACAAGACTAAACTAAACATACACAGAGACAGTCTAGTCTGGTTGAACCCACACAGAGGCCAGACAAGACTAAACTAAACATACACAGAGACAGTCTAGTCTGGCTGAACCCACACAGAGGCCAGGCCAGTATAAAGGCACACAGAGTACAGTCTCTAAGGCTGAGTGGGGTCAGTGCCAGGAGTGTGTGATGAGGGAGCTTGAGATGTAGTGAAGCACAGCAAGCTCCAAAGCCCGGGCTAAGTGAACAGATTAGAGGACCGCACAGCACAGTGGTGCAGCTCTCCTCTCCTCTCCCTCTGCTTCTGCACTCACATTGACAGAGGTCAAACACACTCACACATACACACATGTACCATACACAGAGAGACACACACACACACACACACACACACACACACACACACCATACCACAGTCAGCACACCATGAACGCTCCAGACATACTGAACAGCATCCCACCAAGGAGAGACATAGACAGACTGTAGTCAGCATAGAACATACATCTCAGTCAAGTAAAAAGTCCATGGTAAGATCCGACATAGACACAGGGGGACCATGTGCAAAACACAGCAGAACACAGGACATAGTGTTACCAGCTAGCTCCTGTCTCCACTTTCTGCTAGAACCCTGGTCTATGTCCCAAATAGCACCATATGCCCTATGTAAGTGCACTACAGGGCCAAAAGGGCTCTGGTCAAAAGGGATGTATTATATAGGGGATAGGATGCTATTTGCAACACAGCCCTGGTGATAGACTTTTGTTGTTGAGGATTTTTCAGGAAATGCACATTTGTAGCATATTTGAGTTTTAAAAAGGAATCATTTCCACTTTGAAATTTCAGACTTGGTTTGCCCTAACAAACAATGTATCAACCCCTTCACAAATGTCCATTAATTATAATCAACATAATAATTCACATTTTCTGTTGCTGTACGATTCTTTTAGAAAATGTCCCAGTCTGTCAGTGTGATGCGTGTTATGGTGAAACATGTCTACATCATGGGGGTGTGTCGTGTTCCCCCTACCAAGTAGCCCCAAGGTAACTCTATCTGTTTACTCTCAACACCTCTGGGTGACAGTGGTGTTTGACACTTGGAATTTAAGCAGGGTACCAAAGAGGTGTTCTACAACCTCACTGACTCAGACTGTGTCTGCTTGTTTTCCCATGAGCTAGGTAAACATGACACTTGTTGAAGGAACTTCTTTCACCATATATTTCAGAGGAATGCTAGGTACTCTCCTTTGCGCCTCTCTCCCTATCTCCATTCATATTTTCTTCTCTCTCCCTACCTCTCTCTCTTCCTTGTCTTTCCTTCGCTCTCTCTCTCTCCTCCCTCTCTGCTTCTCTCTCTCTCACTCCTTCTCTCTCTCTCCTCCCTCTCTGCTTCTCTCCCTCCTCTCTCCCTCCTTTTCTCTCTCTCTCCCTCTCCCTCTCCCTCCTCTTTCTCTCTCTTTCTTTCTCTCTCTCTCTCTCTCTCTCTCTCTCTCTCTCTCTCCTTCTCTATCTCTGTCCACCCAAGAGTTGTCCACTAATATGCTCCTATCCTTGAGATAAATGGACAGAAATGTCTACAATCTAGATCTCTTAACTTCAGAAGAGGAAAATATCTTGAACAGAATAACATGTTAAAAGCAGAGGTATTGCATTTCAAGGAGACCCCTCTTATTTGCTTACAGCCATTGCAAATAGAGGCGGGGGACTTGAGATCTGATCCAACCCCTGCTCTCTCCAAAGTAAGCTTGACAATCTGCAAATCAGAAATTAGCACTAACAACCAAAAGCTGAAGCTGGTTTTGAAATCTGATGATATATTCGCTGTGAGGACAAGGTCAGGGTTCAGGCTAGAAACCGATGTTCAGAAACTACTTTACAATAACCAGCAACCCCGGCATCAAAGGTATATGATTTCACCTTTCTTACATTTAGCAAGACCTTTTGATGTTGGCAGCTACGTAACATCTGCTTCTAAGTTGGATGGATTTAAAGGAGCCCTCCATTTTTAGGCAGATCCAGATTTGACAAACAGTGGTGGGAGGGAAATAACTTTGGTCAGGCCTTGTTGTAGATAGCGCATGTGATTTGAATGGAAAAATGTAACTGAAATGAAATAACCATGTCCAAGTGGCAATCTGACTGAGCTGTAGCAGAGACTGGGGAAGGGAAATGCATAACATTGTTCTGAGACAAAGGAATGACAGTCCTGCTGGATTTCATTAGCATAGAACCATGCCAGTATTCTGTTCAGAATAAGACAGAATTGGCCTAATTCTCCCTGCTAACCTCCAGCTAGACACATTGGGCATGTGGAGTGATATGCAAACTGGTGTCATTTTATGGCAAGAAGTTCTCACTTTTGTCTGAACATTTTAAAGCATGAGGTTTAGAGTGACTCTTTTAGTAACAATACAATTGTACTGGTAGACGTAAAATCCTCAGAAATTCAGGCATCATTTCCAAGTCATGCCAGTTGAGCAGAGCACATGTGATTAGCTCATCCCAGATGTCAGCCATGATATAAATCACAGACTACTATAGGCAGCAGATCAGGTTGTCTTGGAGAGGAATGGAGATCATGTCAGACACAAGTGGGTAAAGACCCTAAAGACCAGACCCATTAGCTTATAGGGGGGGGACAAAAGCAGGAAGTCAGGCCTTTGTCAAAAAACATGGAAATAAAGCATCATTAAGTTCTGTGGGTGGACATGACGTGGGGGGAGACAAGCAGGAGACAAAGAGGAACAAATGTGTGGAGGAAAAGAGGAGGAAATATTTTTAGCACCATCTGGATTGAGTTTGAAGTCAACCATGGAGGAACCTCCTGTGCCTGTGTGCAGCGAACCAGGACCAGAGGTCTGACTGGAGTATAGCACTGGGGCTGAGGACAGGGCTGGGGTATAGGGCTGGAGTATAGCACTGGGGTTGAGGACAGGGCTGGGGTATAGGGCTGGAGTATAGGGCTGGGGTATAGGGCTGGGGTATAGGGGGCTGAGGACTGGAGGGCTGGGTATAGCACTATAGCACTGGGGCTGAGGACAGGGCTGGGGTATAGGGCTGGAGTATAGCACTGGGGTTGAGGACAGGGCTGGGGTATAGGGCTGGAGTATAGCACTGGGGTTGAGGACAGGGCTGGGGTATAGGGCTGGAGTATAGCACTGGGGTATAGCACTGGGGCTGAGGACAGGGCTGGAGTATAGCACTGGGGCTGAGGACAGGGCTGGGGTATAGCACTGGGGCTGAGGACAGGGCTGGGGTATAGGGCTGGAGTATAGCACTGGGGTTGAGGACAGGGCTGGGGTATAGGGCTGGAGTATAGCACTGGGGTTGAGGACAGGGCTGGGGTATAGGGCTGGAGTATAGCACTGGGGTTGAGGACAGGGCTGGGGTATAGGGCTGGAGTATAGCACTGGGGTTGAGGACAGGGCTGGGGTGGGGCTGAGGACAGGGCTAGGGCTGGAGTATAGCACTGGGGCTGAGGACAGGGCTGGAGTATAGCACTGGGGCTGAGGACAGGGCTGGAGTATAGCACTGGGGCTGAGGACAGGGCTGGAGTATAGCACTGGGGCTGAGGACAGGGCTGGGGTATAGGGCTGGAGTATAGCACTGGGGCTGAGGACAGGGCTGGAGTATAGCACTGGGGCTGAGGACAGGGCTGGAGTATAGCACTGGGGCTGAGGACAGGGCTGGAGTATGGGGTATAGTAGCACTGGGGCTGAGGACAGGGCTGGGGCACTATAGCACTGGGGCTGAGGACAGGGCTGGAGTATAGCACTGGGGCTGAGGACAGGGCTGGAGTATAGCACTGGGGCTGAGGACAGGGCTGGGGTATAGCACTGGGGCTGAGGACAGGGCTGGAGTATAGCACTGGGGCTGAGGACAGGGCTGGAGTATAGCACTGGGGCTGAGGACAGGGCTGGAGTATAGCACTGGGGCTGAGGACAGGGCTGGAGTATAGCACTGGGGCTGAGGACAGGGCTGGGGTATAGCACTGGGGCTGAGGACAGGGCTGGAGTATAGCACTGGGGCTGAGGACAGGGCTGGACTATAGCACTGGGGCTGAGGACAGGGCTGGGGTATAGGGCACACTGGGGCTGAGGACAGGGCTGGGGTATAGCACTGGGGCTGAGGACAGGGCTGGGGCTATAGGGCTGGAGTATAGCACTGGGGCTGAGGACAGGGCTGGAGTATAGGGCTGGGGTATAGCACTGGGGCTGAGGACAGGGCTGGGGGGCTGGATAGGGCTGAGGACAGTATAGCACTGGGGCTGAGGACAGGGCTGGGGTATAGCACTGGGGCTGAGGACAGGGCTGGGGTATAGGGCTAGAGTATAGCACTAGGGCTGAGGACAGGGCTGGGGTATAGGGCTGGAGGTGAGGACAGGGCTGGGGTATAGGGCTGGAGTATAGCACTGGGGCTGAGGACAGGGCTGGGGTATAGCACTGGGGCTGAGGACAGGGCTGGGGTATAGGGCTAGAGTATAGCACTGGGGCTGAGGATAGGGCTGGGGTATAGGGCTGGAGTATAGCACTGGGGCTGAGGACAGGGCCGAGGCATAGGGCTGGAGGTGATGACAGGGCTGAGGTATAGGGCTCGATGTGAGGAGAGGGCTGAGGTATAGGGCTCGAGGTGAGGACAGGGCTCTGGCTGAGTATAGTGCTGGGGCTGGGTAGAGGGCTGGACTGAGTTAAGGGCTGGAGGTGAGGACAGGACTGGGGCTGAGTATAGCGCTGGGGATAAGTATAGGGCTGGGGTATAGGGCTGGAGGTGAGGACAGGGCTGTGGCTGAGTATAGTGCTGGGGCTGAGGACAGGGCTGAGGTATAGGGCTGGAGGTGAGGACAGGGCTGTGGCTGAGTATAGTGCTGGGGCTGGACTGAGTTTAGGGCTGGAGGTGAGGACAGGACTGGGGCTGAGTATAGCGCTGGGGATAAGTATAGGGCTGGGGCTGAGTTCAGCGCTGGGGATAAGTATAGGGCTGGGGGTGAGGACAGGGCTGTGGCTGAGTATAGGGCTGTGGCTGAGTATAGGGCTGGGGCTGAGTATAGCGCTGGGGATAAGTATAGGGCTGGGGCTGAGTATAGCGCTGGGGATAAGTATAGGGCTGGGGCTGACTATAGTACTGGGGATAAGTATAGGGCTGGGGCTGACTATAGTACTGGGGATAAGTATAGGGCTGGGGCTGACTATAGTACTGGGGATAAGTATAGGGCTGGGGCTGAGTATAGGGCTGGGGGTGAGGACTGGGGATAAGTATAGGGCTGGGGCTGACTATAGTACTGGGGATAAGTATAGGGCTGGGGCTGACTATAGTACTGGGGATAAGTATAGGGCTGGGGCTGAGTATAGTACTGGGGATAAGTATAGGGCGGGGGCTGACTATAGTACTGGGGATAAGTATAGGGTGGGGGCTGAGTATAGTGCTGGGGCTGGGGCTGAGTATAGTACTGGGGATAAGTATAGGGCTGGGGCTGACTATAGTACTGGGGATAAGTATAGGGCTGGGGCTGACTATAGTACTGGGGATAAGTATAGGGCTGGGGCTGAGTATAGTACTGGGGATAAGTATAGGGCTGGGGCTGAGTATAGTACTGGGGATAAGTATAGGGCTGGGGCTGAGTATAGTACTGGGGATAAGTATAGGGCTGGGGCTGAGTATAGTACTGGGGATAAGTATAGGGCTGGGGCTGACTATAGTACTGGGGATAAGTATAGGGCTGGGGCTGACTATAGTACTGGGGATAAGTATAGGGCTGGGGCTGACTATAGTACTGGGGATAAGTATAGGGGGCTGGGGCTGACTATAGTACTGGGGATAAGTATAGGGCTGGGGCTGAGTATAGTACTGGGGATAAGTATAGGGCTGGGGCTGAGTATAGTACTGGGGATAAGTATAGGGCTGGGGCTGACTATAGTACTGGGGATAAGTATAGGGTGGGGGCTGAGTATAGTACTGGGGATAAGTATAGGGCTGGGGCTGAGTATAGTACTGGGGATAAGTATAGGGCTGGGGCTGACTATAGTACTGGGGATAAGTATAGGGCTGGGGCTGACTATAGTACTGGGGATAAGTATAGGGCTGGGGCTGACTATAGTACTGGGGATAAGTATAGGGCTGGGGCTGACTATAGTACTGGGGATAAGTATAGGGCTGGGGCTGACTATAGTACTGGGGATAAGTATAGGGTGGGGGCTGACTATAGTACTGGGGATAAGTATAGGGCTGGGGATGAGTATAGTACTGGGGATAAGTATAGGGCTGGGGCTGAGTATAGCACTGGGGATAAGTATAGGGCTGGGGCTGAGTATAGTACTGGGGATAAGTATAGGGCTGGGGCTGACTATAGTACTGGGGATAAGTATAGGGCTGGGGCTGACTATAGTACTGGGGATAAGTATAGGGCTGGGGCTGACTATAGTACTGGGGATAAGTATAGGGCTGGGGCTGACTATAGTACTGGGGATAAGTATAGGGCTGGGGCTGACTATAGTACTGGGGATAAGTATAGGGTGGGGGCTGACTATAGTACTGGGGATAAGTATAGGGCTGGGGCTGACTATAGTACTGGGGATAAGTATAGGGCTGGGGCTGACTATAGTACTGGGGATAAGTATAGGGCGGGGGCTGAGTATAGTACTGGGGATAAGTATAGGGCTGGGGCTGACTATAGTACTGGGGATAAGTATAGGGCTGGGGCTGACTATAGTACTGGGGATAAGTATAGGGCTGGGGCTGAGTATAGTACTGGGGATAAGTATAGGGCTGGGGCTGACTATAGTACTGGGGATAAGTATAGGGCTGGGGCTGACTATAGTACTGGGGATAAGTATAGGGCTGGGGCTGAGTATAGTACTGGGGATAAGTATAGGGTGGGGGCTGAGTATAGTACTGGGGATAAGTATAGGGCTGGGGCTGAGTATAGTACTGGGGATAAGTATAGGGCTGGGGCTGAGTATAGTACTGGGGATAAGTATAGGGCTGGGGGCTGACTATAGTACTGGGGATAAGTATAGGGGTGGGGAGCTGAGTATAGTACTGGGGTATAGGGCTGGGGCTGACTGACTATAGTACTGGGGATAAGTATAGGGTGGGGGCTGACTATAGTACTGGGGATAAGTATAGGGCTGGGGGCTGACTATAGTACTGGGGATAAGTATAGGGGGATGTATAGGCTGGGGCTGACTATAGTACTGGGGATAAGTATAGGGCTGGGGCTGACTATAGTACTGGGGATAAGTATAGGGTGGGGGCTGACTATAGTACTGGGGATAAGTATAGGGTGGGGGCTGACTATAGTACTGGGGATAAGTATAGGGTGGGGGCTGACTATAGTACTGGGGATAACTGGGGATAAGTATAGGGCGGGGGCTGACTATAGTACTGGGGATAAGTATAGGGTGGGGGCTGAGTATAGGGCTGTGGCTGGGGCTGAGTATAGCGCTGGGGATAAGTATAGGGCGGGGGCTGACTATAGTACTGGGGATAAGTATAGGGCTGGGGCTGAGTATAGTGCTTGGGTAGAGGGGTGGGGCTGGGGCTGAGAACAGGGCATGGGTATTGGTCTGAGGCTGGGGTTTAAGGCTGATGCTGGGGGTGGAGCATGGATGTCTACATGGGGCCTACACAGGACTCAGTTGGTCTGGTAGTAGTTAGCCCTGAGCCAGCACACTTACCTGCACATGAAAGCAGTCAGGTCAGTTTTCTCAGACCTGTAAAATAACCACAGCAAAGTGATGATTGACTACCAATTGGGTGTCTTGTTTTCAAAACCACAATGAAAAATCTAAACAAAAATGTATGTTGTGATAATGGAAGGTAAATCTCTGCCTACATGTTTCGCCTGTGTAACTCAAGCCTAAGTCACATCACTACATAACTCTGCCTACATGTTTCGCCTGTGTAACTCAAGCCTAATTCACATCACTACATAACTCTGTGTTTTCCTTCCTTTGGTGTGTCTTTAACCTCGAAACCAAAATCAAAGGGAAAGAAGGGACATGAACTCTCTTTTAGGAAAATATATATTTTCTCTTATATTGCCCTTAACTTTTTTATGGAAGTTTCTAGCATGTGTTAAAGTACCTCTATGGGATTGGTGTGTCCCCGCGGGATGGTTGAGCTGATGTAAGCTAATGGAATTAGTATGAGGTTGTAAGTAACAAAAAAAAGTCCCAGAACATAGATATATCTGAAATGGGTAGAAAGCTTTAATTCTTGTTAATTTAACTGCACTGTCCAATTTACAGTACCTATTACAGTGAAAGAATACCATGCTATTGTTTGAGGAGAGTGCACAATTATAAACTTGAAAATGTATTAATAACCCAATTAGGCACACTTGGGCAGTCTTGATACACCATTTTGAACAGATATGTAATGGTTCATTGGATCAGTCTAAAACTTTGCACATATACTGCTGCCATCTAGTGTCTAAAATCGAAATTTTGATTTGAATATGCATATCCTTGATTCAGGTCCTGAGCTACAGGCAGTTAGATTTGGGTATGTCATTTTAGGAGATTTTTTTTTTTAAATGGTCGGATCC